>NW_006399898.1:634304-634943 GCF_000299155.1 Elephantulus edwardii
TCCCCTTTCTTTGGGATAGGAACAAATATTGATCTCTTCCAGTCAGTTGGCCAAGTGGTCGTTCTCCAGATTTCTTGGCACAACTTGGTGAGCACACACATACAGTAGTAGTGTTAAAAAAAGACAAAACCAAAAAACAGTCTACTCTCCGACTCTCTTGTTCATTCGGGACAGATGTCTGACTGAAACACGTGCTAAGGTATAGAGTAGCTTTGGCTGGGTAGCTCAGGGCTGTGTGACAATGCGACCAGTCCATGACTCTCATAGTCTGGCAGTAATGTATGATGGGCTTTAGTAGCTGTGAGATGATGCTGTTTGCCAGTTGGCAGGATGACTCTGTTTGGCAGTTATGTGGTGGGGAGACTTGAAAGTTGTGTAGTGATTTAGCCATCCGCCGTTCTGTGATATGAAGTGTTGTATGCATTACAGAGGGTCATCTCCCTAATCCATATGATAGTAAAGGCTGTATTGTTTTTGATAGTATGATGACTAAATACTGTTATCTTTTAAATCTTATTTCTTTGACCATTAGTAAAGTTGAGGATTATTTTATGTATATCTTGATAATTTTTTTTCTATAATTATATTTTATTAATTTTCATAAACATTTACAGAGATTTTGGGTTTCCATTCATTCAT
>NW_006399898.1:640719-641468 GCF_000299155.1 Elephantulus edwardii
AAACAAACAGATTCATCCTGGAAAGGGTTAAACCGGGCGGCTCCTTGGAGGCAAGGATTCTGAGGCTCCGTCTAACATACTTTGGACATGTTGTAGGGAGGGACTGATCCTTGGAGAAGGGACATCATGCTTGGGAGGGTGGAGGGACAGCGCAAGAGGGGAAGGCCCTCTATGAGGTGGATTGATTCAGTGTCTGAGGTAATGGGGATGGGAGTGTCAGAGACAGTGTGATTGGCACAGGACAGAGCATTTTAGGGCTGTTGTACATAGGGTGGCTATAAGTTGCAAGGAACTCTATGGTACATAACAACAACAACAACAGTAATTCTGTATATTTCTTCCATCATCTTTTGATGCTTCCTAGATCCTTCCAGATTTTGCCCATAGCACTCTTCAGTATTACATGTCAGGCCTTGTGCAAGGCCCTAGCACTGAAGATCCGACTGAGCCACCCTCTGTGGTACAGTAACTCCATCAGGGATCCCATCCTAATCATCTCTTCTCAGCTGGGTCCAGAGAAGGCTGTCCTGCACCATGGTGTTTGTGGATCTGGCTGTCTTTACCATTTTCTGTTATAGACACATACCATTGTGCTGCTGTAATGATTTGCATATTGCTAATCTGGGAGAAAGATGGGCAGTCTCCTCCTGTGTGATTGACTGCCTGTGAAAACCCACCAGAAGGTCAACTGTAGATGCGTTCTGACTTACAGTACAACAACAGTAACAGCAATTCTTTACTCATCACTG
>NW_006399898.1:644160-692764 GCF_000299155.1 Elephantulus edwardii
ACTCAGCATAATGTTCTCCAGAGTCAACCATTTTGAATAATATTGCATGAGTTCCTTGTTTTTTAATGCAGCATAGTATTCCAAAATTATCTCTTGTATCAGTGGTTTTATTGCTATTTGCTTTTAGGGAGAAAAAAGTTTAACAGATTTGCCATTTGTTCCTTGGGAGAAAAATGTGGCAGCCTTTCTAGGAATAAAGGTTTACAAGAACCCTGTGGGAGTCTGCCCTTCCGTGAATCAGTCAAGTTGATGCAGACGGTTTCGATTTGTTTTTCATCCCTTTCAGAAGAGTCCCTGGTGGCCTGGTGGTTAAGGGATGGCTGCTGATAAAAAGGCCGGTGGTTTGTAGGAGACAGACGAGGCAGTCTGCCCTTGTAAAGATCCACAGCCTGGACCGCTCCACTGGCAGTTCTCCTGGGCCCTGCAGGGTCACTAAGAGGCATAGTTTCCTCAGAAACAGCAGCAGCAGCAGGACCATTTACCTCTCTAACATCCTGGGTTCCTGTGCCTTATCGGGTTCTCCCTCTGGTTTTAGTGCTATAGTAACTACCCCTCCTGACCTCGCTCTCAGTCTCACATTCGTCTGTGGACCCTGGGCTTCCTCAGTTGACCTGCATCTTGGTGCATATCCACTCAGTGGTTCTTGGTGATGGTGTCCAGGGCAACTCTGACGCATGCTCTACAAGCAGTGTTGCTGAAGTGGCTGTTCGGTCAGTCCGGCCATGGTCCTGGTCTGGTGCATGGAGGTCAGGGATGCTCCTCAACCAGCTGCATTGCACAGGATGGGCCTCCTTTGGGCCTCCCTGTCTACTCGTGTTGTGGGCTCTGGTTGAATCCATGTGGCTTGGAGACACTGCTGGCAGTGTGAGTGCCACCTGACCTCATCCTCAGAGTTTACTACAGGTCGCCTGTCATGGCCACCATAAAGCTCTTCTAAGCAGATGGTCCTCTCTACCATTCCAGGTACTGAAGGTGCTCAAGACAATGGATGGGCCATGCCTAGCCCTTTGGAAGGTATACTGCATCCATAAATGTTAACACTTTGCGTTGCCACACACTTTTAAATTGACTACCGTGCTTAGAAACACATTTTTTTAATCGATGTATTACCATCATTTGCGGCAACGTGTTAAGGGTTGTTTTGTACAGAATTATTCAACCCTTGATTGTCTTGTGAGTTGGGCCTGCTTTCACAATGTTTAAAATATTTTAACTTTCTCAACCCTGTCGTTACCACCAATGTTTGTTTTCCACCTCTGAGGTTTAGTGGGAAGACCTTATCCCACTTTCAGCTGTGCTGCCATCTGCTGGGGCCTGTATAACTGCTAAACCTGAAACAAAATGAGCCTCGTCTCTCAGGACAAAATGTGTCCTACCAAATGTGTAAAAAAATCCATAGTTCTTCAGAAAGCTTTCATTTCATTGACAATGCCTTCCATGATTAAAAACAGATTCTTTCATTACAAAATCAAAATGGAAACTAATTCAGCCTTGGAAGTGTTAAAGAATACAGATCATGTGAGCAGACAGTGTCCCAGTTACCCTCCGCATGACCGTGGCAGGTCTCTTCACTCCCCAGAGCAGGAATACTGCATGGACTCCTGTCCAGAACTCACAGGGTCACCAGAAGGTCAAGGAAATAAGACAACTCAGCTGGGGTGCTTGGAATACACCAGTATGACAGGCAGCGTTCAATAAAGGGGACTTTGGGGGCCTCGAGTCCCGGAATCACCGACCACACCACAAATCTTTTGGCGCCATCCTTGTAACTTGACAAGGAAATCTGCTGCAGAGCTCTGCAGATTACCCAGAGGAGGCGCCCCGAAGTTAATAACCCAAATGCATTCCTCTTATACGACCACACTACAAAAACAAATCGCTTTTATAGTCAAAACTACAAATTTGGGCCCTTGATCAATACTCCCATTTTGTGAACTGTCTGCAGGGAGGCCCGGGTTGCTGCTTTGTTGATTGCCTGGGAATAAAGATTGATCAGCACAGAATCTCCTCGTGATAGATCCCAGCCTGACTCACACACACACAGGCGGGGGAGGCTTCACACTGTCCTGTTTCAGACGACCCCGTCAGTACCTCTTACACAGTCAGTGCCACATGGCTCAGCCCATTGCCTGGCGGCTGGAGAGCAGATGGCCTTGGGGGAGGACTTTGGAGGAAGGGGAGCAGGTGGACTGTGTGTCCAGTGAAGGTGTGGGTTTGGGTTTCCAGTGTCTGAGGAATGCGATATATGTATTTTTTCCCCTCCTCAGCAAAGACCAGAATGACATGCTTGAAGTGAGGGTAGAGGTGGCTGGGGCTCACTTGTCCTGATTTCTAAAGGCTCATTTCTCTCACACACATGCTTGTCTGCAGGGAGCCCTGTACTCGGCTCTCTGTGACCTTTGTGCTGAATGCCAGAAGCCTTCACAGGATGGGTCACTCACTTGTGAGCACGGGTGCCAGTCCTGCAGCTGGGGTCACAGCTCTCCCCACCCCACTCGGAACAGCTGGAAGAAATATGATTTCTCGTAGCCTAGATCATTTGCCCTGGAGTCAGCCCCACTCTACAGGGTGTCAGAGTAGAACGGTGCTCCGGAGAGTTTACACTGATGAAGTATCTGGAAATAGATTAACAGGATTTTCTTCCAAGGTGCCTCTACTGAACTTGAATCTCCAACCTTACATTAGCATCTAAACACACTTTCACCACTTAAAGCATCGGATCAAGCCCATACCGACTGCATCGAGTTCATTGTGACTCCTGGTGACCCCGCAGGACAGAGTAGAACTAACTGCCCCGTGACGTTTCCAAGGCTCCCATCTTTACAGGGGCAGATGGCCTCATCTTTCTCCAGTGGGGTAGCTGATGGATTTGAACCATCAGCCTTCAGCCTGGCACAACCCACTGCATCACCAGGACTCTCTTTGCACCATTTGGTCTCTAGTCTCTTATTTTGTGCTTTCAATTCACCTCACCCCACAGCAGTGGCCTCACAGCTAGCCTGTATTGGGATTGGGGAAGACTCGTAATCACCCATTGCTGGGAGTGGCCCAGTCAGATAAGACCATTCCCCTCACATTATTCCACCTCTCTAGCTTATCTCAGGTCTTCATCCACTTGCTTCCAGCTCCATTCCTGCAGAACCTAGTCTTTAGGGAGTGCCTGTCACATGGGAAGATCTGTCACCTGGGAGCACCCTGTCATCCAGGGGTCTCTGCCACCCTGAGGCACTTCCTGTTACCCTAGAGCATGCCCTGTCCCCTGGGGTGGACCTTGTCACCCAGGGAGGTAGATCCTTGTTACCTGGGAGCACCCTGTCACCCAGGGGTTTTCTGTCACCCTGAGGCATGCCTTTTCACCCTGCCACATTCCATGATACCCAGGGTAGACCTTGTCACTCAGGTAGGGCCCTGTCACCCTAGGGCACACCCTGTCACCCAGAGAGGACCTTGTCACCTGGGGAGAGTCCTGTCACCCTAGGAAGTACCTAGTCATCCTGGGGAGGGCCTGTCACCAAAGGAGGACTCTGTCACCATGGGAGAGTCCTCTCACCTTGGGACATGCCTTGCCATCTGGGAAAGACCTTGTTGCCCAGGGAAGGCCCTGTCACCTTGAGGAAGATCCAGTCACACAGGTACCGCCTTGTCCCCAGGGATGCCCTGTCTCTGTGACATGCCCTGTCACCTGGGGGACACCCTGTGGGCGAGCACCTTACCCCTGGATAGCAAACATGAATAGGCCCTGCGGGGAGAGCCCAGCCCAGCAGCCGCTTCCATCTGGAAGGAGCAGATTCTAGAGGCCTGATATTAAAATGGATTTATCCAATGTGAAAGATAAAGCAAAAGAAAACGCAGCAAGCACCCTGGGCTTGGAGTAATTAGAAGTATATGGCCATCATGGGGGAAGAATAGTTTGCAAAGTAGCTCATGTAAAATACCGTTTTCTGGAGTGTGAAGAGCTGCCTCCCAGAGCAGATAGGAGATTAATCACTGAGAGAAAACGGGCCATAGTTCTGGATCTACTTGAATTTCTGATGAATGTCTTTATGGCTTTCATCCTGGAAAAATTGAAAGCGGGGGAAAAGAAAGAAAAATCCTATTAACCGACTATCTCCAGGGCTGAGTGTCCCTGGGCCTGCTGAGGCTGGACATGGGGACAGTGCGATTAATTGACCTCTCAGTGCAGTAGCCTTGGGAACCCAAGTAGCCGAGCACTCAACTACTAACTGAAAGGGCATCAGCTTAAATCTGCTGCCTTTTTGTTGGAGAAAGATGTAAATAGTCACTAAAAAAAGAAACAAACACCAGTAAAATCACCTCCATTGAGTCGGTTCCCTCTCCTGGCTGACCGTCCGTCAGGTTTGGAGGCCGCGGATCACAACAGGAGATTGCCCAACTTTCACAGAGCCATTGATGGATTCGAACCGTCAGAGATATGCAGCCTTTGAGTCGACTGACTGTGCTCCCAGAGTGCCCTCCGTAAAGATCGTGGCTCTGGAGGCCCCGTGGCAAGTCTCTGTCCTGTAGGATTGCTGTAAGTGGAGACTAAAGAAGAGTATTGAATATTCCATGGACTACAAAAAAGAACAAACGAGTCCATCATGCAAGAAGTGCTCCTTAGTGCAAGGATGGGGAAACGCTGTCTCCACAGTCTGAGTTGTCGGAAAGGCCGAGTCCCATCATAACCAACCACATCCTGCTGGGAAAGGCGTCGGGCTTGAGCCTGGTGGAGAGCATGAAGAGGACTCAGGAGAGGGCAGAGTTTCCATCTGTGTGCAGTCCTGCACTGACCAGTCCTCCTCCATCCCCATGACCTCTGCTGTACTTGAGCCATTGTTTCAGCGTCTGAATCAAACCTACTTCATTGAAGGTCATGTTCTTTCTCACTGACTTGCTACCTTACCCATCTTGCAAGCGATACCCTTCTCCACAGACAGGTCCCTCCTGATCACGTGTCCAAAGTGTGTGAGACAAAATCTGTGCATCCTTGTTTGTAAGGTGTATTCTCACGGTACTTCTTCAAAAATAGATCTTTTTTTTTTTTTCGTTCTTCTGATAGTTCAAGATATAGTCAGTGTTGTTAACCAATACAATTAAGAAAATAGAGAAGTATCTTACTAAATTTATGTCAGTCACTTTCTACATTGACTGTTTGATATCATGAGTATCTCCATTCTAAACATTCAAGGCAGGGGTTGAGGGATGCTCGTGAAGTTGGCTGAGGCCACAGATGTGTGAGCAGCCCTCCTCGTGCCCAGGTTCCTCAGAGGAGAGCCCAAATCTCAGCTGAGTGGGCCCGCCTCACTGCCCTTGTCCAGTCTGACTCAGCTCCATCATCACCTCAATGACATGGCATGTAGTTTGGAAGCAAGGCCCCTTTGCTCGCCCTTGGAAACATCAGAGTCCTTAAAGGGAGAGCTTCAGAAATTTGTCTGTGCAAGATCTCTAGGTTTGCCCTCGGCTCCAAACACTGAGCTGGGCTCCGTCGGTCTGACCTCCTGGTCTCCCTTCTCATAAAGCTGTGGTGGACACAACACTCGTGCGAGCAGGGACACTGAGTCCCTTCCCAGAGAAGGCTGCAATCAACAGGTTCATTCTCTTCTATCTTGGCCTCTCGCTCTCAAAATCCCATTTGTAATCAATTTGAAATTATTAATTGACCAAAATAATTCCTTATTATTGTATTCCCATGAGCTGCCAAAGTTTAATTGCCGGAACTGTTGTGTGCACGCGAGCGCTGTTGAGGGGAGGGGAGTGTTTAGTGCGGCTTTAAAGTTAATTGGGTGTGTTGCGCTCAACCCCCCACAGTCGGAGGTGGCCTCAAAGCACTAGTGTGAGGGTTGTCTGTTAACCAGTATTGTTCAGAATAACTTCTGTCACAAGAGTGGTCAGGACATTGTGTCTGAGCACTGGAGACGTCTCACAAACATGAAATGACCATACAGGTAGCAAGGCTTTTGGGTTTCTAGGGACTGGGGAAGAGCTTGGGATGGATTTCAGGTGACGTTTTGCACCCAGGAAGGAGTTAGGTGTAGAACTCATTGTGACATGAGCGCGGGGCTTGCTTGTAGCAGTTTCTGTTGCTGCCAGGCTCTGTTGAGGGGGCTCTGACTCGTGGTGACCCCAGGAACAACAGGGTGAAACCCTGTCCACTCCTGCACCGTCCTCACAATCTCTACCGTTTTCCTACCCATCGCTGTCGACATCTTGAGGAGAGCCGCAGTCCGTCTCCTTTAGGGTCTGTCTGTCCTTCACTGTCTCTCTCCTTTTCTAGTACTGCCATCCTTTCCCTGAGCCTGGCCCCACCCACTTGTCACAGTGACCCTGTTACACGTCTCCTGGGGGCTGGCCTGCTGCTAACAGTACCTTGGTGTTGCTGAGCACCGAGTGCTGCTGCGTTACTCGTGGAGTGTTCTTTACAAGGAAGAGCACATATATAAGCAGAAGGCCTTGACCTGGCACTCCTCACACTGGTTCAGTGCAGCGAGCTGGCCTGCCAGGGAGTCAGCAGGTACCCCCTCACCCCCTAAGACATGCCCTGGCTTTTTCCGGCATTTAGATCGTCCCTGTGTCACCGTGAGCTGTGGCTGTGAGCTGCCTTCTAGCTGACTCTCGACCCCGTGCACAGGAGCGATCCCATGCTGCTTGGCCTCAACACCGTCCTGCAGATAAGGGTGCACAATGCACTGTCGGGATCCATGGGATTTTCACTGACTGATTTTTGAAAGTGAATCTCCAGGCTTTTCTCCCTGGTCCATTATGAATTGGAAGTTCCCAGTTACCTGTTCCACACCACACGAGCTGGTGGCTCGTGACAGAAGTCAGTGGGAACCACGGTGGGTGTGCGAGGAGCTATACTAGGTGCCATCACAGGTGCTGAGAAGCACTGATGCGGTGTACTAGGTGCCATCACCTTGTGACAATACGTGGTGATGCTGGCCTCCGTGGCAGCTCACGGCGGCCTTAGTGGGGACTGAGAAAAATGCTTTGCCTTTTTGGTAGAATAGAGAGAGCATGGAGTTCAAGGTCCCTGGGCACCTGTCACTCATGCTGTGGGCTTCCATACCTCTCAGAATGCTGAAAAGTCCAGCCTCCCTCCCCTATCCCGTGTAGCCGGCACCACAGAGGACGCCCACGGCTGGCTTCTCAGTGGGTCCAACTCCAGGCTCTCTTTGTTGGTCCAGGCTGCCCCAGAGGGTCCTCTAGCTCGTGGGCTGCTCATCTGAATGCACAACTTCTGCCTGGAATCTGTCTGTTCAAATCTGCATCAGATAATATCTCAGTCACAGTCTTTCTAGACCCATTTCCTCTCTGTGGGAAGCCCAGACATTCCTGTGTAGTTATCGTGACCAGATGAGTCCATCTGGTTAAACTGTCACAGCAGGTCTGTTAGTGGAAAGGAGTCAGCGTAAAGAACGCAGCTTCTGTCTGAACGCACGTGCCATTCGTTAGCCGATTCAAGGCCCCTTAAAATGGTTTAAAAACCACCTCTGTTGGCCTGATACAGAGGCAAATGCTCATTTTTGAAATGCCAACACTGTTATTTTTATTGTTGTTGTTGTTAAGCTTGTAACCTTGCTTCTGCTGCTGTTATAAGCCTTGTTTCCCCCTGTACATGTTGTTAATAGCTGGTGTCAGTGGCCTCACATGGACCCAGGCACAGTGGGATGACATGGTCCCGGACCTTTTTCATGTTCACTGTGGGTTAGACTGCCTTGAGGTGTGCGGTTTCCACTGGCTCATTTGAGAAGTAGATTTCCAGACTCTTCAACCTGTTTAGTCTGGAAGCACCACCAAAACCTGTTCACAGTGCACACAGGCCTCCACGGACAGACTTTGGGTATGCATGAGATACTCTGGGCAGGAACTGAACCTGCATCGGCTGCATGGGAGGAGAGAGTTCTAGAACTGACCTACCAGAGTGTGTTTTTTGGAGAGATGGCATCTCCCCTCAGCTCTCAGTATCCAACACCATTAATGTAAATGCTGAACCTTGTGAGTGCCCGTCTCCCACCCATGATGCTGCTTGGGGTGCTGAGAGCCTGAGCTGGGCATGAGACCTTTCACACTCTCATAAGGGCTCCTTACACTTGACTTTGGTTGTTACTCATTAGCGTTGGAAAGTGGTTACCAAGGTCTACAAACATGGAGTATATTATCAAAACAGACAGGCTGCTTGCCATCTTGGATTGTAATAATGGTCACAGCTTAGGATAAGTGAAAGAAAAATGAAGCACAAAGCTCCGAGAAGATGCTCACTGAGAGCGGCTGACCATACTGAACATAGCAGGATTAATGTCCTCCAGTGGTATACCACGTCACTGTGAGTCAGGCCCAGTCAGACAGTACCTGACCACATCAACAGAAGTGAATGGAGGCAGGCTGGGGAGGAGCAAAGAGGGGACAGGAATTTGAGGGGCTCATGATAACACCAGTGTTTTAAATAGCACGTCATCCTTTGCCAGCGCAGAGGCTGAGGCGGGACCTTCTGGATAGGGAACACTAAAGCACTTTGAAGCACAGATGTAGCGTTCCTGAAGCTTGCTGACCACCAGCTCCAGGCACCGCTGGTCCATCTCAGTGACACACTCACCCATGAGCATCCCTGTGTCCAGGACACTCCCCTTAACCATCTCAGAGCTCCTGTGTCACCCAGAGCAGGAGAGAAATACATGCATGCTTCTGTAGGACCTATTGTTGCTGTTAGATGCTGTTGAGTTGGTCAGAGCTCATAGTGACCCCATGCCCAGTCCCACACCATTCTCACATCCAGTACCATGTTAAGAGCTCTTTATGACAGCCACTGTGGAAGAGATGCCTGCCTCAGAGGGATCCCAGGCATGTGATAGTGCTCCCAGGGCCCTGGTGAGGGTGGTGGTACTGTTCCCGCTCTGCAGGACAGCAACGGTGAGAGATCCCAGCCTAGAACTGGAGGATGAAGCAATCTCAACCTGGTTTGGAACCTCTGGAACCAAGTGCAGTTAAGACTTTTTAAGTCTATGTTAAGAAATAGTGTCTTTATGAGTTCTGATTTTTGTTTTGCTCTCGTTTTCAGTTGCCTTCCTTGTAATCCACTGAGATAAGAGCATGCTCTTATTAGGAAGGGTCGTCTGGCTCAGAGGAGCCGCTCAACCCTCTCGTTGAACAGCCTTTGAATTTAGAAAAGATGAGAAGCCCAGGAGGGAATTCTAAGCAAAGAAATTCACCAGCAAAAGCCAGCAGGCAACTACTGGCAGATTTGATCTTTTCTTTACCCAGCAAATATTGTAGATCACCTTAAATCCTCTTAGGTGTGTGCTAAGAGGTAGGATCCTGGGTTGTGGATCACGGAGCTGAGGAGCGTGCTGGAGGAGGGAAGACAGACCAGAAGCCAGCACGTTTCACTGTCCTCTCCCACCTCTGCACTGCAAAAATAGTCAAAGAAGCCATTAATCAACACGCTTTCAGAAAGATGATCGAACTCACGAGTTGCTCAGACATTTCCTTTAAAATAATCTTAGTATCCACTTTGGTGGGCATGATTGTGGATCCAAACAGAGAGAGGCCTCTGCCAGTACCAGTCTCTTCTCCATTTGCATGATCAGTTGCTTATTGGGCCCGTCCGTTGTGAGGATTTTCTTTTCCCTCTGCCGGGTTCTCATCCATGTTGAAGGGTGCAGTCTGTGTTCTTCAGTCAGTAAGTGCTTCAAGTCCCCTCCGCTGTTGGCAGGCCAGGCCGTGTCATCTGCATATTACAGGTCTTCTTGGAAGAAGTACGGTCAGAATGCTCCATGGAAATGGGGGTGGCGAGCTTGTGCCTCACTTACCGTGGACACGGCATCCTACGACCAGGCCCTGGGGAAGGACGCCGTGCTTGGTAAAGTCAAGTCAGAGACAGAGCAGAAGGCCCTCTTCAGAATGGATCGGCACTGTGACTGCCACAGTGGGCTTGTACACAACAATGACAGCGACACTGGGGCAGGACCAGGCAGTGGTTTGTTCTGTTGTACACAGGGTTGCTGTGAGTCAGGACTGACTCGGCAGATGTAACTACAGAGGCCATGTGAGTGGCCCCCTTCTTTCCCTAGTGCAGTATCTGGAACACAGCACTGCAGGCTTGCTTCTGAAAGGGGACTTCTGAGTTGTGAGGAGGTGGTGAGCCTCACAAACGTTAAGTAGACATTTATGACAAGTGAGAGGAAGGTGTGGGCAGAGTCCCACCGAAGCTCAGAGACGGATCAGCCTGCCCCTGGGGAGAGGCCCCGGCCTTTTGCTGCGTGGTAGTGAGTCTGGAGCGCCTGGCGTGCCATCTGTCACACTAAGTCCATGTGCAGTCATCCTCATGAGGAACAGAGCGGCGCTGTTCCTCCCGCACATTCAGTCGGCTATTTATTTCTACCCCAGACTGCACACTGCCCCGTCTCAGGCAAAATCCAATAAGTCTCCTCACTACCCTGAAAAGTGGGACAAATGGAATGGTGCGGAGAGTCGATCCATCACAGTCCCCATCACATCCAGCAGGAAGGGAGCTGCCTGGGGGAGCCCTCTGAGGTGCACAGGGAATGTTCCATCTCCTTGATGGCCTTCCCTGAGCTGGGACCCAGACGTGCTCTTTATTCCAGCTCTGCTACTCCCAGCACCCCCTCCAGTCTCTTCTCTTCTCAGTACCACGTCCTAGTGATGCTGGGGAGAGCCAGCTCTCTGAAGCTGTGGGCAGCCAGGCACCTGGTCTGGGCCAGGAAGAGCAGTTGCCATTTTCTGGGTGGGGTGTCCTGACAGTATGTTCAGATGGCTCGCCCGTCCAGGCCCTTATCCTCTGTCTCCTGCCAGGGCTCCTGGGCATCATCAGCTGTCACACTAGCTCTGGACATCCTTCTCTGGACTTCTAGTTATCTGAGAATGCCCCATTTGGCAGAGTAGCACAAACAGTTAAGGGCATAGCCACTAACCCAAAGGTTGGAAGTTTAAATCCACCCAGAAGTGAGTGCCTCAGAGTAAAGGCCTGAGAATCACAGTTGAAAACTATGGGGCACAGTTCTGCTCTAGGGTATGTGGGGTTTCTGTGGATAAGGGACTTTCCCCTGCCCCTCTGCCCACATTTCTTTCCATGGCACTGGCAGCCACCTTCACAAGTTCTCACCGTCTTTACTCAGTCTGGTGGCATAGTGCATGAGGAGGGGGCCGTAAATCCAAAGGCCGTGTTTCTCTCATCACTCGAATACCCCAGGGGATCTTTGAGAACACTGGGCAGTCTCCTTCTGTGATTTACAGCCTCAGAGAGCCATTCATCGGCTGCCATGGGTCATTTCCAGCTCCATGGCAGTCAGTGGGAGGTTTTTGGTGGAGCTATTTGGGTTTGAGGTTTTTGGGTAGTTTTTAATGAATCCAGGGAGCTCTAGTGGTGCACTGAATTAAATGTTGAGCTGCCAACAAGAAGATTGGTGGTTCAAACCAGATAGCTGCTCTGAGGAAGAAAGATAGGGCTCTCTATGTCCTTGGAAACCACACGGGGCATTGGATTCCATCCTGCAGGGCAGCTGTAAGTCAAGTCAGAATGGACTCACAGCCATGGGTTTGGCGTGGGGTTTAATGAGTCCACTTTCTCTCTGCTACATTATTAAGGTTCTTATGTTGGCCCCGCATATTTTAGCATAGCATTTTGCATGTTTATCCACAGAGCAGTTTCCGCTTCCTTAATGTTTCAGTTGTTTACGTGGCTTATTTCGCCCGGAGCACTATCTACACTGCACGCAGGAGCTAATGGCTGTAACTAATGCCTGTGCTGTGGGCAGCAGATCTGCAGTGGAGCTCTGCTCTGAAACAGGGCAGGGCAGGGCCGAGCTCTGTGGTGGTGCAGGACTGGCTGTGTCAAAGCCTCTTCCACATGGTGAGTGCCTCTTACCAGAGTGCTGAGCCACCAGGTGGATCTGGTGTCTCATGTATATGAATGAAGACCTCATCTCCCAGATCCACACAGTATCAGCTTACCTGGATGACTCTGGGGCTCAGTGGCTCTGTGCCGATGAAGCCATCGGCATGGAAGGGTATACAGTGGCTGTACATTCTTGAAACTGATATCCAAAATCAACATCTGTGGAAGCAGAATCAAGAAATCAGACAACATTCAGCATAACAAAGATTCTCACCACTGGGATAACTGGCAGCACCATGATAGATGGAGAAGAGATTGAGACTATAATTAGCTTGGTTATACAATACTTGCTCTTGGCACCAGCAGTCAGGACTTCAGAAGAGGAATTACATTAGGAAAATCTGCTGTCAGGGAGCTCTCCAGAGTGCTGAAGAGCAACAGTGTCACTCCAGAGACCAAGGTGCCCCTGATCCAGGCTATGGTCTTCACAGTTACTTGCTATGTAGTTTACTTACTTTACTTGCTGGACAGTGAATAAAGGTGACAGATAAAGAACTGATGTTTTTGAGTTGTGATGCTGGAGAAGAGAATTGAACATACTATGGACTGTCAAGAGAACAAGCAGGTCTCTCCTAGAGAGGGTGAAGCCAAGTCTTTCCTTGGAGGCAGTGATTTTGAAGCTCCAGCTCACTCACTTTGGGCATGTGGCCAGCTGGAACAAGTCCTTGAAGAAGGACGCCATGCTTGGACGGGTGGAGGGACAGCACAAGAGAGGAAGACCCTGAATGAGATGGATTGACACATAATTGGGAACAACAACAACAGGAGTAAGTGTGTCAGAGACAATGATATTGGCTCAGGATAGAGCAGGGTTTAGAGCTATTGTGCATAGGGTTGCTATGACTCACAGGCTACTAGATGGCACATAACAACAACAACGTTGCATGAATCTGCTGCAGAAAAGCTCTTTAAAGTGTTAAAAACAAAGATGTCACTCTTATGACTAAGGCCCACTTGACCCGAGCCAGGGTCTTTTTGTGTCCACAATGGCATGTGACCATGAGTAAAGAAGATGATAGAGAGGCTCAAACAGAAACTTGTACACCAGTGTTTATAGCAGCATTATTCACCATCTCCAGAATACAGAAACAGCCCAGATGTCCAATCACAAATGAGTGGATTGAGTAGTTGTGATACAGTCATACAATGGAATACTACGCAGCACGCAAGAGCAACGTTTTTGTAAATTACTACCTGACTTGTGAGGGACTGGAGAGCAGTATTCTGAGTGAGTTAACGCAGACCCACAAGGATAAATACTGTATAAACCCATTATTGTAGAATGAGTATGAGGATCCAAGGTGGGGGGGTGGAAATAGAGGGACAAGGCTGGGTAAAGGGGGTAGGATATTAATTATAGGGTTGCACAATTTGATAGATGAGTGGGGTGAAGGAAATGGGAAGGATATTTTATGAAAAATAATGTATTCAAACTTTGTAAGTAAATCAATAATTTTTTAAAGATATTAAGTAAATTTGGGGAAAAAAAGATGATAGAAAAATCAATGCATACAAACAGTGATGTTGGTAAAGAACACTGAATAGACCATAGCCTTCCAGCAGAACACAAAGATCCATTTTAAAAGCCGTTCACCAGATTCTCCTAAGGTGAGGGGGGCAGGACTTTGGCACACTTACTTTGGGCACATTTCTCAGGGAAGACCAGTTGCTAGAACAGGACATCTTGGTTGGCTAAGTGGAGGGTCAGTGAAGACAAGGGGCACCCTCCATGAGCGGGACTGACCCAGACATCACAGCCATGAACTTGAACCTGCCAACAGCGATCAGCTGGGTGGCACAAGACTCCAGGTGACTAACACCGACGTTTGGAAGCAAAGACAAGAGATGTTGGTACAGAAAAGAAAGCTTGGTTGGGAACGCGGCCGCGTGGCTGAGTTCCTGTGTGGGTGCTGAGCGGTCCCCTTGCTGTTCCCGTGACAAGTCTGCCCTGACTCACAGAGAACCCCCGTGCACAGCCGAATCAAGCTCTGGCCAGTCCCTCACTGGCCTCACAGCCTCTCTGTGCCTGGACCCGGTGAGCACACCGTGTCACCCCATCCTACTGAGGATGTTCCTCTTTCTCACCGACCCTCTGCTTTAGGGAGCTCTTGTGGGACGACCTGTAAGGAATTGTCCTGCTGAGCCAAGTCAGCAGTGGCTCCAAGGGAGAAAAGATGGACAGTCACCTCCTGTGGGGGTTACAGCTTTGGAAAACCTGCCGTGAGTCAGTTTCAACCTGACGTCAGCGAGTCAACTTTACCAGGCATGACGTTCCTTCTCCAGGAACTTGTCCTTCCCAGATGCACCTGAAGTATGTGTGAGGAGGCCTCATCATCTATGTGAGAGGACTTAAAACCACTTCTTCTAATGGAGGGAGCCTTCAGGGGCACTTCTTTCAATGCAGATTTGTTCATTGTTTGGAGGGGTTGCTGTAGGGAGCTGGGATCCCTGTCCTGAAACACAGTGGCTGCAGCAGTGAGTTCTGCTGTGCTGCGTCCTTCCACTTTTGTGTGTTAACACTTCCTGAAAGCTGACCAGCTTTCAGTGTAGGTTTTCTTTTAAATGGGAGCACATTTCAGTCCTTCTTGAAATCACAAATGGCATCTTCACTTGATTGAGGACTAGACAGTGACGTCAGAGCATTGCCCCTGAGAATCCTCCCCGTGGGAGTGAGATGTACACACTGGCCTAAGTGGGCACATCCAGCTTGTCCCCAGCACGGGGTACTTGGCTGTTTCTGTAGGAGGAGTGAGTGGTTCTGTCAGAGTGCCGGAGGAAGTGACAGGCTTGTGCCGAGGGCCTCCATGTAAGGAAATTCTAGATTTTCACACAGCGTACTTAACCTGTGGCCTGATGAGGCCATCACAGCATAAGAGATCCTTGAGAATGGTCAATGGGTGCCTCTCATCTCTTAGCCACTCCAGGATCATGACTGATTTGCAAGAATGACCAGCCCATTGGTCGGTGCCCTTTAAAGGTCAGATTCCTTCGTAGATGCACAGATAGGAGATTCCACAGCGTCCACCATGGTCATCGGGAAGTGAGTGGTGGTGTCTTGTGTGAAGATACATCATGGTCCAGCACCAGTCACCACCGCAGAGACAGAGGGTTTGAGAGGAGCTCTCTGTGAGGTCTCACTAACCTGTGTGGCTCTTAGCACTGGATCAGCTCTGCCACACTCCTTGGCCTGCCAAGAAACGATGCTAGTGGCAATGCGATTAAAGCAACCCACTGCCAACAAAAGTGTCAGCAGTCAGCATGCACTCACTGCTTCACAGGAGAGAGCTTCTAGAAAGCTTCCAGCCTTGTTAACCCAGAGGTTTTACTCAACCACACAGGGTCCCTGTGAACCAGAATCTGCTCTGTGGCAGAGGGTTGGGTCTGGTTTAGTGGAAGAAAGACTTGACGCATTTCTGATGATTTCAAGCAGCCGTGTGGCAGGCAACAATGACCAGGAGGAGAGTTTAGGGCTGGGGCATTGCTCTCATGGGAAATGTCCACACTAAGGCAAGTTATCAGTTGTCCCTGTGTCAGAATGTGTGAGTTCTCAGCATGTCCCGTGTCATGGGGTGTGACATCCCAGTCAAGCTGTTCGTTCACTCATTCATTGTTCAGCAGAGTTACCAGGCACAACTACAGAGAGTCACATGGCATGCTGAGGGTTACAGACACAGCTTGCTTTGTGCTCATCGAGAAGCGCGTGAAAATAGACATGGTGTGTACCTTCATGGGGCTCCCAGGCAGCCTTCTGAAAGACCCACACACTCCACTGACCAAGGAAAGCAGTGGCCCACGTGAAGAGGCCATGGCCATGCTGCCCTTCAGTGGAGGACTGATGGGCCCCGTGCTGTCGAGTTGGAACTAACTCGCTGCTGACCCCCCAGAGGGTTTTCAAAGGTACATCCTAGGGAGGAGGCATGGGTCTCACAGCCAGATAGTTATTCAAACTTGGAAGGTGCCATCATCATTCATTCTAATAAGGAAACCACCATCACAGCAGTTTTCCTACTGTCAGTGAAGATTGTCAGAGACCAAAGCCAAGCCCACCTCTGCCGAGTGGCTTCCAGCTCACGGTGACCCTGTAGGGCAGAGCACAGCTGCTCCATAGGGTGTCTGGGGCTGTAAATCTATGGAAACTGACTGCTTCCTCATTCTCTCTGGTAGTTTCGAACCAGTGACCTTTTAGTTAGTAACTGAATTTTTCAACAACCCTACTACTACCAGGGCTTCTTAGATGGTGGGCAGTGGCTTCTAAGTTCTGACTCCTGATGAGTTTGGCTGATTCATGAGGATCTGTTGTGGTGGTAGCCCTTAGCGTGTTACCTTCGGACCCAAAGGCCAGTCAGCTCTGGGGCTTCTGGTCCACCAGCTGCTTCGAGGGATTGGATGGGCAGCTTCAGAAACTTGACGGAAGGTCACTATGAGTTGGGACTGACTGGATGGCCTTTTGCACAGCCCTGACCTTTGGTGAGGCAGGTGAAACAATTATTCTGAGGATATTGCTGTTGTGTTTGCATCATTGCTCAAAGAGGCAGACATCTTGAAGAGTAGAAATGTGAGAAAACAGTTAAGGGAAGATAAATGGGCACTAGTCACCAACTAGTCAGTGCAGGTTTATTTGTGCGTCCTGACTTTGTGACTTCACTCTGTATGGGCAGGGCTCCTAGGACGTTGTGCTGTGGTTGGGTGTCTTAGAGCTGCCTCCAAATGAGAGCAGCACCGTCTGTAACAGACACTGCCCAGTCCTCCCCATGCTTGCATGTCCGTCGCTGCTGCCACGATGTCACCACATCACTGTGGGTCATCTTCCCCGTTACACAGTATGTTGACCTTCTTGGGGGTTGGTCCTTCCTGAGGACATGTCCTAAGTACATGGCACGGTGTGTTTCTGTCCTTGTACCTAAGACGCCTCCCGGCTGCCTTTCTGTGGATTCATCCATTCTTTAGGCCGTCCATAGTCTGTTAAGTGTCCTGCACCAGCCCCACAGTTAGAACACAGCTGTTTTCCTCTCCTCATTCACTGTCCAGCTTTCACGTGCATGTGAGGAGATTGAAAATGCCATGGCTTGAGTCAGGTTCACGTAAGGCTTCACAGTGATGACATTGCTTTCTAAAATGTTTTGAGTTGAGCTTCACAGTACATTTTCCTGAGATGTTTGACCATGGGGGTCCCTGTACTTTCAAGAACACACTGTGTGCACTGGTCTGTCAGTCCTGCCTGGTTTGCAGTGAGACACTGGGCTGCTCAGCTCCAGAGCCTGTGCATGGCTGGGGCAGCAGTCCTCTGCAACCCCGGACATAGGGTGGGAGGACAAAGTTTGTCTCTGTATTCTCGCTGAGACCATGTATGTCCTCAGGGCCGCCTGTGGAGTGGGCCTGGTGCATCTCCAGACCGCCTCTCAGCCCTGAGAATTCCTGAGCGTGCCCTCAGCTACAGAGCATCACCTCCCTGAGTCCAAGCCTTCTGCTTGTCCCCAGGTGCTTTCTCTGACAGGGAGCCAGACACAGGGTGGGGGACTGAAGGCCCTGCCCTAGATCATCAAACCAAACCCCAAATCCATAGCTGTGGGGTGAGTTCAGACTCTTAGCCACTCTGTCAGGTTTCCTAGGCCATAAATCTCCCTAAGAACAGCTGGTAGATTCATACTGTCCCCCTGCTGGTTAGCAGGCCATTAGATCCTGTGCCTCCTGGGCTCCTCAACGTGTGTTCTGTGTGTGCCCGTGTTCTGTGAGGAAACGCGTCATTCGGTTGAATTCTCATATTCCAAGCTGTCAATGACAGAAGTCATGCTGGCTTGAGCAGAGAAGCCTTCTTGTGATAGAAGAAGCCAGTGGAGCACCGCAGGCAGGACCGCACCGCAGGCAGGGATGGCACCGCAGGCAGGACCGCACCGCAGGCAGGACGGCACCGCGGGCAGGCCTGCGTCCGGGGCTTGTGTGAAGTGTGATATCACCTCTTCCCACGTCCATCTCCATGGGTTGTCCAGAGCCCAGAAAACATCCGTGTCGTGAAAAAGGGCCTCTGACTACATCCTGTGCTGATGATGCTGTGGATTCCAAAAGGAAAAGCTTTCAGTGTCAGTGCAAGAAGAAAATGAAATCTTGAGATCAAGATCATTGCGACCTCTTGTGTCCCATGAACAAACCTAAACTATAGTCTCTGTGAAAGTGGACGAGCAGCGGGAATATGCTGATCAGACAGGCCTGGTCCTTTGGCTCGTTCCAGGGACTGAATGGATAAGTGGGCATCACAGCTTCTGAACCACACAGGAGCAGAGTAGAAGGGACAACTCCCCGGGTGCAGATGAGAAGCAAGGAAAGGGAGAGTGGATGCTGTTCAGAACATTGACAGTCCAGTTGACAGGCTGCAGGCATGGCTGGGTCCAGGTACTCAGGCCTGACGTTATAACTTTACCTCTCTCCCCTTTTTGCTTCCCTTCCTTCTGAGTTGGTTCTGGTGAAAGAGGGCCTCCAAGGCCTAGAGGCTCAGAATCAGATTATCTTCAGTCTAGAAAGAAAAGAAAATATGTTCCTTACTAGTTTAAACAATAGAATGATGGGTTTACCTGCAGTGGGGAGAGGGAGAAACATGAGCTATAGGAGGGAGGGAGGGAGGGAGGGAAGGAAAGAGAGGTAGGACGGGAGAGGTGCAGATGCGGAGGGGGGGGGACAGGAAGAAGGGGGGGGCGCCCCGAGGGAAGCTCAAGGACACTGTTGAGTTTCACATGCCCCCCATCAGTCATTGCTCACCAAGCTTGGCTCTCATTTCCTTGGATTTATCTTCAGATCAGAGAGCATGGAAAACAGCTCTAACTGATAGCAAGACAGGAGCTTAATGGTTTGGATCTGGGGGTTCTGCAGCGGCCACGTGTCTTTTGCAGAAGATGCTAGTAAAGAGCTTTCCAAGTCTTTTTTAAAGGTTCCTCTCAGTGAACTCAAATCTCCAACCTTTGGGCTAGTAGGTGAGTGCTTACCTGTTTGCACCACCCAAAGACTTCCCCCCACACTGATTTATTTCCAAAGTTTGAATACATTGATTTTCACAAAAGATCCTTCCCATTTCCTTCATCCACCACCACCACCCATCAAATTGTGTAACTCTATTGATTAACATCCCACCCCCCTTCCCATCCTCACCCCTCTGCTTCCACCCCCCTTCCCCCACCCCAGATCCTCATACTCAGTCTATAATAATGGGTTTATACAGTATTTGTCCTTGCGGGACTGAGTTAGTTCACGCAGCATAATGCTCTCCAGTTCCTCCCAAGTTAGGTAGTAATTTACAAAATCATTGACCCTGCGTGCTGCCTAGTATTCCATTGTGTGAGTGTACCCAGGGAGCTTGATTTTCTGCCCAAACCAAATCAAAATAAACAAAACCCCAAACACACAACCATCAAGTCGGTTCTTCTCAGTGACCAACTAGGGCCAGAGCCAGGCTGTCCCATAGGGTTTCCAAGATTATGACATGTACGGAAACAGCCTACTCTTTCTCCTCTGTCCAGCTTGCCCATTCCATTAACAGCCGAGGTCTTTAAGAAGCACCAGGGCTGCTTCTCCTGCAGTCCAGCTTCCCCTCCGTCAAGTACTTTGTCTGCTGGATGGGAAACCATCACTCTCATGGACTCAGGTTCCCTTGCACGCCACATCCGCACTCCAGGCTTCCAACTGGCTTGAGGAATTGTGTATCTGAGTAGCTTGAAGTAGTCCAGTGTTTGAGAGGAGCAGTGCAGGTCCTTGGTTTGGCTGCTGTCTGGCCAGCTGACATCCAGAGAGGCACACCCTTCTGCCAGGTCTACGGCCATGGTCTACACAGGCATCCTCTGCCTTCCCACAGTCCACTTCATCTCCTACAACCCAACAGGAGCCTCCCAGGGCTTCTGGACCCTGGTGGTGCCATCAGCATACTGAGCTGCCAGCCAGTAGGTGGGAGTTCCTGCCCATCGAGAAGGAAGATTTGGTGATGCACCTCCAAAACCATCACCGTGGAGCCTGACTGAAGGAAGCCAACAGCATTACTGAGCCTGTTTGCAGGGAGCTTCACCGTGTTTCAGTCCTGGAGGACTTTGTGTCCCCACTTCGGTCTTGCTTCTACAAAGGAACTGAGTCACCACTTCCTCCTCTCATCCCTGCATCCTCTCCCCAGGCACCCGGAGATGCATTTAGCACTGTGTTCAGAACCCACTGTCTCCACTCATTGTTTGCTTTCCCTAAAAGCCTCTCTCCCATGCCAACCCCACCTTCTACCTCAGTGTCTGGAGTCAGAGCTTCACTCTCTGGTGTTGTGGACACTCCAGAGTTTCATTTCTCTGAGAACAGCACCATTGCTGACAGGGAGAGTGAGTCTGTAAGCGTTTTCAGCCTCTTGGGCCGTTGCTGGCAAATCACCACACTGTTTCTTAGGAAATTGAAGGTTTGTGGCCACCTTGTATTCCACAGTCGTCAGCTCCGTTTTTCCAGCATGTGCTCACTAGATAGATGCAGAGACGCGTCACCCTGTGGTCATTCTCACATCGTTGCACGCTGTGCACGATGCTGTTGCCCAGGTCATAGACGGCCAAGCCCAGACCTGGTACCGTGGAGCTGATCCCAGCAACAGATGACCCTCCGCACGACTCTGGGCTCTGGGCTGGACATCGTGTGCAAGAACACTGCCCACCTTGTCCGGTGGATCAGCTGGTGGATCTGAAACTTTGGCCTTGTGGGTAGCGCCCCAGCGCATGGCTTACTCCAACACCAGAGCAGGTTAATGGACTGCGGATGGAGCATCCAAATCGCCCTTTGTGTACAAAGGGCCCCACAGCTCTGCGTCCCCTCCTCACTAAGATCTTGGCTCTTCTCGGGATCTGGAAGTGCAGCAGCGTGAGGCTGGGTAGGGCAGCCATGTCCACTTCTGGACCCAGCAGCTGACCCTCTGCATTTGTCAGAACTCCAGAGGTGTGCATAAGCGGCCCTCCTGCTCCTCAGCGCTCAGCAGTGACATGAGGAAAGCCTGGCTTGTGATTAAATAGTGCAGAGCAAACGAGGAAAGAGGAGACATCCCCATTCCCAAGTGTGGCCTCCCCATGAGCACAGCCAGGATGGGGACATCAGCACTGAACTGTGCTCCTGCTGTGGGACGTCCTTTACACACTCATCCTGCTTCCCAGGCCCCCAGGTGACGGGCACACCTGCTGACTCTGCCCTTCAGTATGAGGTATTTGGGATTAATTCCATTTATTCAGTCATCCCCAAGGCCTCGATCCCTGTCCTACTTTCTCCCCCTCCAGCCTCCTGTGGTTTATGTGACGAGAGCTCAGGACGGGAGCCTGACTCTTGTAGCTAACGGTCTATTTTTAATCCTGTGCTCGCTTCACACCAAGATTCAGAATGAGGGCACGAGAGCCAGCAGCTCCATGGAGGCTGAAGGAAGAGGTCCTGGGTGGGTCCTGCAAGGTGGGTTGACACCGGCAATGGGGAACCTGGATCTGAGGATACACGTCGTACTGACAGTGTTAGCGTGACCACTTCCCCACCCAGTCACAGTGACCCACGCTGATTGGCTGTGGATGTGAACCAGAGAGAACAAACCCAGTGTTCTCAAGCCAGTTCCGACTCCCAGCGCTCTTCAGGACAGAGGACTCAGGTTTCCATGCTTTAGTCCAGAGAGTTACATTGTCAACCCTAAGGTGCTTTGAATCCACCAGCAACTCTGCAGGAATGATTGCACAGCCAGAATGCTCCCCAGAAGCGAGGACAGCAGGACTTCACCTTGAAGTCCTTAGGAAGAGCAGGGATATGGTGGGAGAAGCAGCAGGACTGGACACCTACAAACCCACCTGTGAAATCTGCTAAGGGAGCAATAAAAGCAGAACAGACCCTCACAGTACAGTCTTGCTGCAAAATGCATCTCTCTACCCTTAAGATCACGATGTTATATTCCTAGTGGACAAGAACACAAGCTTTTTGCAGAAATTCATATATTTTTTTAAAGTATTTTAACTTTGAAAAAGAAACAAAACTGGATACACCATGACCAGGGTAAAAAGGTGGAACATTCTTTGCTCAGTGCTTTCTTAATATTCAATTTTATATTTTGGGGGAAAAGAGAAATGTTGATGCATTATGCCTCTACCAAACCTTGAGGTTGATCAGCCTTCTTTTCACAACTCCCTGTGTCATTAGGAGATGTATTGCACTGAGAAAGTCTCCAGTAAGGGACCTCTCCAAATTATTGAAGAGCAGTGATGTCAGCTTATGAACTAAGTTGTGCCTAATTCAATCCATGATTCCAACAAAATGTGAAAATTTTCAGACAATAGCTTTAATATCACATGCAAGCAAAATAATGCTGAAGATCATAAAAAACCTGGCTAGAACAGTACTTAGACAAAGAACTGCCAAAAGTTCAAGCAGAATTTAAAAGAGACCATGGCACCAGGGATATTATTGCTGATATCAGACAGATTCTGGCTGAAAGTAATTAATACCAGAAGAATGACTGTGCTTTGTTAATTACGCAAAAGCATTTAACTGTGTGGGTCATAACAAATAATGGCTAACACTGAGAAGAAGGGGAATCCCAGAATACTTAATTGTGCTCATGTGAAACCTATACCGAGATTGAATCTGTTGTGTGAACAGAGCAAGGGAACATTACATGGTTTAAAATTAAGAAAGGAGTGCTACAGGGTTGTATTCTTTCTCCATATCTATTCAATTTGCATGCTGAGCAAGTTATTTGAGAAGCTGGTCTCTATGAAGAAGAATGTGACATCAAGATAAGAGGAAGACTTATCAGTAATCCTCATTATGCAGATAACATAACCTTGCTTGCTGAAAATAAGGATTTGAAGCACTTGCTGCAGAATCCAGCCTTCGGTGTGAATTACATCTCAGCATGGGACCAATGGGCAGCATTGTGATGGATGAAGAAAAGATTGAAATAATCAATAACTTCATCCTCCCTGGGTACACCCTTGGTAAAAGCAGTCGAATGTATCAGGAGATGCATTGCACCAGGGAAGTGTACCGTCAGATTTTTCTTAAAATTATTGAGAAGAGATGATGTCAGTTTGAGGATTAAAATCTGCTTAGTTCAGGCTGTGGTCTTTTCAGTCACTTGCTGTGCTGAGGAGAGCTGGACAGTGAATAAGGATGACAGAAAAAGAATTGATACCTTTAAACTCTGGTGTTGGCAAGAATAATGATTATCCCAAGACATTTGGAGAAGGGGCAGCCAGAGTGCTCCTTGGAGCCAAAGAGAATAAAATTTTGTCTCACATACTTTGGGTGTGTTGCTGGGAGAGGGCTATTCCTTGGAGAGGGACATCATGCTTGGGAAGGTACATGGTCCGTGAAAGAGAGGAAGACCCCCGAGCAGATGGACTGACACAGTGATTGCAACAGTGGGCTAGAGTGTGTCAGAGATTATGAAGATGACACAGAATAGGACAGGGTTCAGATGTGTTGTTTACATGGTTGCTATGGGCTGAACTCCTCTCGGTGGCACCTAACAACAGCATGTCTCCATTGACTTCAGCTGTAGACCTTCTGATCACCTCATATGCATTTGAAAGCAGGACAATAAATAAGAAAGAAAAAGAAGAACTTATCATGCCTTGCAATGACAGTACTGACAAAACAATACTGACTATACCATAGACTGCCAGAATGGACTGATTCTGTGTTGAGAGGCCTGTGGCCAGAATGCCCCTGAGAAGTGAGGGTGGAGACGTCATCTCATAGACAACCATAGACGTGTTATCAGGATAGACACCTGGAGAAGGACACCATGCTTCATAAAGTAGAGGATCAGCAAAATAGAGGAAGACCCTGCACAAGATGGATTGACACAAAAGACTGCCTCTGTGGGCTCAAATGTACCAACAGAGATGAGGACCGGGCAGGACCGGGCAGATGGCCCTGCTGTTATACACAGTCACTATGAGTGGAACACCACTCAGTTTACCAGCACCCTCTTTCCAACAGCGTGTTTTGGTCATTCTCACGGTGCTTGAAACCTGTTCGCCGTGCTGTTGCACTTATATAGAACAGTGTAAGCACAACTTCTATATGCACCAGGGAGCCCGTGAAATTCATCTGACTCATTCTGTTTGGCAGTATTTGCTTTATGTGAAGATGTCTGGAATGGAACTCAAAATACCTCTGAGGTGTGTTTGTATTCTAACAATTTGAACCAGGATCAGAGAGGGAATTTTTTTGTGAGAGGCGTTTCTCAGATCATTCCTGGACTCACTGCTCACTTCCTGCCTTTCAAATCAGAATCTACATAATGTCCTCTTGTAAGCCTGGCATGAATATTCTTCCAGATCGATATGTACAGACTGAAGTCTTAAAAACACCTTGTATAATGGTCAGCAGAATTGTGTTACTATCATTTATGCAACCATTCATCTATTGAACGCCTCTTTCCAATACCCTTATCAGTATAAATAATTCTGTTCTTTGCCTTATTAGGGATAGTTTTATTTCTGTGGATCAATTCTCATGTGAGACTTTTAAGTCAAAGATTATATGAGCTTTAGATCTTGATGAAATTGGATAGCTTAGCATCCAGGAAGTTGAGGGTATCCAGTTGAATGCTAACATTTGTAGAAGTATTTATTTGTCAGCAACCATATTCTAAGCCCTAGATATTAGCCCCCTCCCTTTTGTTTTACCAGTTTCTTAAAGGGAAGTGTTGTCTATATGGTCTTATTATCGCTCGACTCAACTGCTAATAATGTAGAATATTCTTCAGACATTAAGCGCTTTTTCAAGAAACCCTAGTGGTGCAGTGATCTTAAATACTTGGTTACTAACTGATTGGTTCATAGTTCAAACCTACTGCTGCTCCCAGCTTCCAGAGAGAGAATTTGCTTCCATGAAATTGTTGTTATTACTGTTGTTATTATTGTTTGCCCTCAAGATGGAACAAACCAGAACTGACCGTCCAGTGGGTGTTCAGAAGCAGTTAACTTGCACATAAGGAGATTTATCCTCTTTCCCCTGTGGAGCACCTAGTGGATTTGAACAGCAGGATTTTGGGTTGGCAGTGCAACTCTTTACCACCATACCACCCTCCATGAAGATTCCAGCCTTGGAAGCCCTAAAGGACAATTCTCTGTTCTGCAGGGTCACTATGACACAGTACTAACTCACTAGGAGTAGTGGATATATTAGTGGACTGATGCAATGAGCATGTATTACTGTCATAATTACAAAAAGTAAAATTGGAGAAGATCTTACTACACCATGTAGCACAAGGAGATTTTTTTCCCATTGACAGAATTCTCTGTCTTCAAGTTGACACATCTACAAGTTGATGGCGTCTGTCAAACCTTAGAGCTGTATGCTGAAAAGAGCGAATACCCATTACTGCATGTCAATTGAAAAATTAATTTAAAATTTTCAAAAGGTAGAGAGTCCTAACTAGCTCAGGACTTTGGTTTCACCCTGATGACAAAACCTGACAGCAGCTGGCAAAGGAAAATGGATACTAAGTCACTTACAATCATAGTTGCAAAAATTCTCCTCAGAATATTGGCAGACCAAGGGCAGCAGTGCAGTAACCACACAAGGAGGCAGTTTCTCCCGGAGCGTGGCTCACCTGGATTCAGTGCTGCCGTGTCAGGGCTCACGCTGGGAGACGTGTCCATACCAGCCTCCCCCTTTTCTGCGTGACTGACACTTTGGACATTGGGGGACTGTCCTTTGCATCATAGGTATTTGTGTTTTCCACCTTCCACCAGAGGCCATTTGTGTTTTCCACCTTCCACCAGAGGCCATAGAACCCGCCATACCAGTTGTGACAATAAAATCTAATTATTACCAGACACCCAGGGGACCAGAATTGCCCCCCAAATGAGATTTGTAAAGCAGACTGAGAGATCACTTCCTGGTCACCTTGCTGGAGACTCAGCTTGAGGACCAGTGGGGGGACATTTCCTCCTGATTCTCGAACAGTCAGGCAGATAGTTCTAACTAGTAGCCAAGTAGGAGCTGAGGGCTGTCGAGTGGGCTCTGGCAAATAGTGCGTCCTTGGCCCTGGAACAGTACCGACCCATCCTGCACCGTCCTCACAACGGCTACTCTGTGTGAACCTTTGCTGCAGCCCCTGTGTCCACCCATCTCATGGAGGGAGAGACTTCCTCTTTTTCCAGTGACCCTCTGCTTTCCCAAGCATGGTCGCCCTTTTCAAGCACCAACCCCTCCTGATAAGTTGAGTGGATTGGCATGTCCTTACCTAGCAAAACTGCAAGTCAAAGAGCTGTGTCAACCCTCATCGCCGAGGACCCAGTGCTCACACTTAGACCTGTCCTGGAATGTGCCGTGTGTGCCACCAGTTACCAGGTGAACACTGGATGTTACTTGTCAGGAACTCAAGACCACACCTCCTTCTTGTTATTTTAAGGAAGACACATCTCAGAGTACTGCAGAAAACAAGGGTGTCTCTGCAGGCTCTTCCCTGACTCTTCCGCTGGGTAGTGGTTCTGCTTGACAGGTCCTTGGCAGCAGGGTTAATTATTTGTCTTTATGACTTCCTGTGAGACTCAGGATAGGCGAGAAAGCTCAGTGCTCACCCAGTTCAAGAAATAGCTTTCTTTTCACTTGGAGTGATGGTCCTGTTGGCCCGAGTTTTTCTCATGCTGTTTTGCTCATTTATGTGACAGCTCTCTGTTTCTGTTCTGCATGGATACGGCGCAGCCCTGTCTCTGAGCTGGTTAAAGCTGGTCTATTCCTTGCTTGAGAGCCAGCCAAGAGGCAGTGTGTGGAGAAGGTGATTGGCAATTATGCTTCCAAATGGTCCTGACCCAGATACTCCAAGAGTAAGAGTGTTTGAAAGGCCTTCCGAATTTTGTTAGTGACAAAGTGAATAAGCTACTTCTATGTTTGGATTTCTGACTCTTGGCTGTATCATAGGATGGAATAGAAGAACTGCTCCATAGGGTTTCGGAGGCTATAATCTTTATGGAAGCAGACTGCCTCATCTTTTTCCTGAGGAGTGTCTGGTGGGTTTTGAACAGCCGACTTCCAGATTAGCAGGCAAGCCATGTGCTCATATAAAATCAAAACCAAACACACTGCCATTTGTCAGCTCTTGCTCCTCGTGATCCTGCAAAAAGAACTGCCCGTGGGGTTCCTGAGACTTTGACCTTCATCAGAAGTCTAGCCTTGGAAAGGGACATCACATTTCGAAAAATAAATGTTCAGTGAAGGAAAGGAAGCCCCTTTGGGAGGTGGGAAAACACAGTCACAGTGACATGGGCCTAAACACAGCTGAGATTGTGAGGACAGTGCAGGGGTAGGCAGGGTTTCGATCTGTAGTGCGTGGGGTCACTGTGAGTCACAGTCGACTTGAGGGCACGTAACAGTAACAACGGCATGTGTAGAAATAGATTGCATTTCTTCACCCCCTCAGAGCAGCTGGCGGGTCTGAACCACCACACGACGGGTCTTGTGTCCTAGCTAAAGGTCTTGTGTGAGAGCAGACCGCTTGGACCCCTACACTAGCAGAGCCCCTTCCTCTCCTCCTTATTCTCCTTCCTCTCCTCACCTGCTGGTGAAGAGGCCCTTGCCATCCACCATGTGCTTTCCCTCTGAGTTTGCCAGTCCTCAGTATCCTTCCCAACCCAGCTCTCCAGGAAGTCTCAGCCAGCTTCTGCAAGTGGCCCTTCAAGAGGAAACAAGGTTCCCAACTGATTATAAATCTGTATGGACACTTGAAGTTTCCTAAGTTCATTTTGACTAGATGTTGAAGAGTAGTCAAAAGAAAAAAAAATCTCTTCCAAAATATCAGCTCAAGGCCCCCATAGGAATAAGGTTGTATTTTAAAAGATAAAAGCCTTTATAAAATTTTAGAAAAAGATAGAGGTCCTTTACATTTTAAAAGATAGAGGCCTTTATAAAAATTTATAGAAAGATTTTATAAACTCTTTAATCACATTCACCATCTCTGACACAAAGGCGGGTGACTTGGCATTTTAGAATTCTAGAGAAACAGCTAGTTGCTTCAGGTAGGATAGCGTTTTAGGATGCGTGCAAATGTAGACCTGCTTGGTGACCCACAGAGAAGCTCCTGGTTTATACCCAGAAGTGATGGCAAGGGACACAGTCAGGACCCTGTACACCAATGATCACTGCAGTACTTCTCACAAGAGCCAGTAGATGGAAACAAGCCAAGTGTCCATCAGCAGATGATGGATAAACAAAGTGTGGTATGTATACAATCCTACCAGACACACAGAGAAAGAAATCCTAGTGCAAGGACATTGGAAATACCATGTTGAACAGAGTAAGCTGGACACACAGGATGACTGCTGTGGGATTTCACTTCTGTGTCATTGTTTTTGCTGTTGTTACGTGCTCTCAAGTCAGAACTAACTCCAACTGACCGTCCAGCTGTTTTCAGAGGCTCTAACTCATATGGGAATAGAGGCCCGTCTTGTTCCCGAGGAGCCACTGGTGGATTTAAACCACGTGCTTTTGTGTTGGCACCACAGCTCTACCACTGGGCCACCATAGCTCACCTTGACATTCTGTGTCACTTTTATTTCAGTCCCATCAGTTGAGGAAAAAACCAGTAGAAATCTGAAACATCCCCCAAAGAATACCTGACCTTGCAGAAGAAATTACCACCCTCCCAACACTGTGGCCCTGTATTCTGTGGGTGCCCCAGATACATGCTCTGGAGAGCAAGGTGGGCAGTGCCATTCCAAAAGAGGACCCTGGCTTACCACCTGCAAGTAGCCTAATGACCACAGGGGAGAGGCCCAGAGGTTGACCCCACAAGTGTCAGTAGCACCTACTCTCCTATTTAGCTGTTTGGTCTTTCATTATTAGAAGTATATATCACTTTATAGCACTTTGAAGATACTGTGTTTTCCACTAATTGAATGCTTATAGCATTCTTTCATTGAGAAAGTCTCTTGGCACTGCTTTTCCAACAGCATGTGCTCATCTTATATCTCTGTGTCACATTTTTGTCATTGAGACATTTCTGAATTTTCACATTGCTCTTACACTATATCTTAGAGAAAGTGCAACCAAGGTGCCTCTTAGAGACGGGTGGCGAAATTTCATGTCATATAAATCAGACATGTCAGGAGGTTCTAGTTCTTAGAAAAAGACATCATGTTGGGGAAAGTAGAGGATTAGCAAAGGAGGGGAAGACCTTCCACAAGAGGGATTGACACCATGGCTGTAACTGAGGCGGAGGATGGGGCGAGGTTCTCATCTGTGGTTCCTAAGACTGCTGTGCATCATGGTTGACTTGATGGCACCTAACAACAATAGCAGTGATGTCTCACACGTCATAGACCACTCAAACCAAAACCAAGACTGCCAACATTGAATCTGTTATGAGCGATAGACTGTGGTGCAGTGCCAGCGTGACTTTAATATGCTCTGGGAAACCAAGACAATCATGTGGTGGTTGCTCTTTGGGATGGTCTGGACCTGAACAATCACTGTATCTGAGGTATGTCCCATTCATTCAATGATAAACCCTTGTTAAAGGCTGGGCCTGATAATGTCGCCCTGCATTACTTTCAGATCATTAAGTGATTTCAGTTTGCACCTTCAGGTCCTTAATCCATTTTTAATTTGAGTTTGTGTTCCGTAAAAGGCAGGGGTCCTGAAAATGCAGTTTTCCCAGCATCACTTATTAAGGAGACTCCTCATTCGGTCATCCGTTCTTAAAGACAGAGGCAGCGGCTTCTGGTTTCTCCTGTCTTTGAAGTTTCATGTTGGAGAAAAAGGAGTGACTCTAGGCTTGCAGACTCTTAGCCCTCTGATGAGTGTTTCCCGTGTCTCTGAGCTCAGTGACACCCCCGCCCCCTTAACTGGAGATGGTGATCCACAGGGTCACTGTAAGCGTTAAATGAGGGGCGGAGAGTTAATGAGTGACCATGGGTGAGCTGTCACATAGTCTCCCCTATTCTGAACAGCCGTCCCTTTCCTGATCAGTACCCATCATCTGGACAGTGCCCTCCCTTCACTGGTTGTGCCTGTGTCCAGGCTCCAGCACCCCAGCACAGCCCTCCAGTTTATCCTGAGAGTTAGAGGTAGACTCACAAAGCAGGGCTGAACCAGAGTTAGGAAGAGAAGCAAGTCTCATTGTAGAGACTTGATGTTGCTGTTCTGAGCAGAGCCTTGAATATCAGTGGGTTCTGAGGTATGTGGGTTGAGGGGTATTCTTCCTTATATACATATGGGTAGTGCCTGTCACAGTGTTGTACTTCCAGATGGATCTAGAAGTGGTCTTTTTACTGTGAATGAGATCTCATTTTTCTTCACGTTGTCATCCCCCATGTAGTAGATCATATGATTATGTGGTTCAAAGTGGCCAATGCCAGTCTGTCTCAGCCTTGCTCACAGAAAAATGAGGAGAAATTGAAGGGTTTACTGTGGAAGATCAAGGGCTGAAGCCTTCAATATGGATTGCATCTCAACATCAAGAAAATAAAACCCCCTTTATCACCTGGTATCAATATGCAACATCATGAGAGAGGGAGAAAGGACTGAAGTAGTTAACTGTTTCATCTTGCTTGGATCCACCATCCATACCCTTGCCACCAGCAGTCAGGAAAGAAAAGTATTTGGGGGAAATAGGAGGTCAAGGACCTCTCCAGAGTGCTAAGGCTAATTCTAACGACTGAGGTGTACCTCATCTTCTCAGTTGCTTGCTATGCATTTGAAAGCTGGACATCAACAACTCTGAGGTTAAGGGAGTGGGTTAAGCATTAATTGAGCTGTTTGGATCCACCAGTTGCTCCACTGGAGAAAGATTGAGGCAGTGCTTCCCCAAAGACTTCAAGCCTTAGAAATCTTATGGGGCCTTTCTCCGCTGTCCTACAGAGTCAGAATGCATCAGAATCAATCCTAAAGGGCCCACAGGCATCAGAATCAGCGCAACAGCAGTAGTTCTGCCTCCCGGCATGGATCAAGCCCGATCTTCCCAAGGTTGAGAGAAGAGTTTCCCATCCGTTCCATACTTGGCAAAGCACTTGGCAAGCAGTACTTAGTTGTAGAACTCAAAACCTTGTAGAAAACATTATCATGCCGGAAAGATGGATGTTACTAGAAGGGTGATTGATGCATAGAGGGATTTGTCTAAGTCTCTCTAATAACTAGTGCTGATACTGCACTGGGGTAAGCAAATCACGCCGCCCTCTCAAATGGATTTTATGCTCCAGTTGGGAAATGTCACTCAGTAGAATATCTACACAGGCAGACCTCGGGGACACGGTGAGTTCGGTTCCAGAATGCTGCAATGAAGTGGTTATTGAAGTGAGAGAGTCAGACAAATATCTTGGTTTCTCAATACATAGAAAAATGATGTTTGCATTCTCTTTTAGTCTGTGAAGTGTGAAATAGCACTGTGGAAAAGTCCAGCATAATGTGAAAATGACCAAACGGGAGCTCAGGAGACATGACGTGGGCACATCCTGTGGGGAAAATGGCACCAGCCGACTGGCTAGATGCAAGGCCCATGATCGAGGTTCCTGTGGGTGTCCAAAGGACGGACTTTTTCATCGAGTTCTTCTTCCATATCAGAGAATGGCACCTTGTCCACGTAGACAAAAACGGCCCCACACGTCAGGTCTGCCTTCTGGTCATTAGGAACAGGAAAGGTGAAGTGACAGAAGAGCACCTGGGTGCAGCCTTAACATGGCATCAAGAAATCATGTCCATCTTCCCGCGGGTACCCGTGGCCTCTTATCCACCACTGACGACGTAGACTGATTGGTGTAATGCATTCATTTGGGGAGGCCATGTGTGAAGTTGTGATTGGTGTAACGCATTTATTTGGAGAGGCCATGTGTGAAGTTGTGATTGGTGTAACGCATTCATTTGGAGAGACCATGTGTGAAGTTGTGAATCAGGTATTTCTCTGAATAAAAGGAGAGGGATGTAAAAATAAGCTGTCTAGACCTCAACTACTACCTCTGATCCCCTCCCTTGCCCCTGCAGGTGGTAATTTTTAGCTTGTAACTCATATAAACGTGCTTTTTTTTTGCCTTGCCATAAGTGATGGCCTACAGACTTCCATTCTGTCTTGTGTTATTAACATTTCATTGTGTTTCACAGGTAATTTGGGGTTCTGACTTCTGTGGAGGGATGTTTATATAGGGGCATAGTCAGGGATGGACACATGGAGTCCTCATGGTCATTATTCATTAAGAGGTTGGTTGAGGTACAGTCACGTTCCACGGCTCTCACCCCATTTAAGTCATACTTATTGGCTGTGTTACCATCATGATGGCTGAACTGTGGGATGTTTATATCACGCCCTACACAAGGAATACCTTGAATTCCAGGCAGCTGGGAGCTACTTTCCATCTAAGCTGTTGTTTTTGCATCTGTGGACTTGGCTCTGACTCAGGGTGACCTGGGCACAAGAGGATAAACGTGTCGAGCCTGTGCCACCTTCTTGGGGGCTGGCATGGTTATGCTGTTGCAGTTACTGGAGTGTCTTTCCATCCCCACCTGAGGGCTCTTCTCCTTGGGCTTCACAGACCACGTTGTGTTGTGACCTGGGGTTTCTCATTGGCTGGATTTTGGAAGTCAGTGGCCACATCTGCCCAGTCTGTCGTCTAGAAGCTCTCCTAAAACTTGTCCACCATGGGTGACACTGGCTGCTGTTTGCAATACCTGTGGCATGGCTTCCAGCATCATAGCAAGACACAAGCCACCACATGACAGACAGACAGTTGCTAGTTCATCTATAAATGCACCTTTTCTGATTATCTCATATAAATGGACTTAAACATTATGTGGTCTTTTGTCGTTGCTCCCAAGTTAGCATGACATACGTCAATGAATCTATTTATGGACATCATTAAATATAGAGTTAATCACTTCAGTGCCACCCAGAGGAGCCTTGGTAGCATAGTGGCTAAAATACTTCACTGCTAGCCTCAGGGTCGACAGTTCAAACATAACACCTGCTCTACAGAAGAAAATTTGCTCCCCAAAGATTACAGCCTTGGGGACCCTATATAGCTGTTCTCACTATCCTTGGGTTTGCTGGGAGTCTGACTTGTTTAGAGCTGCCAGCCCCAGCACACCATCCAGGGTCAGCCCTTACCTCTCAGAATCCCCACTCAGGGAAACCCCATCCAGTTCCCCTCTGGCTTCAAGGAGGGGTCCATGTTTGGGGGTTCTTCATTGTGCTCATCACAGGGGGTCACAGAAAGGAACCTGAGAAATAATATGGTCCCCTGAGAAAAGCTAATGCTTCTCATAATAGCAACGAGACAGAAAACACTTGTCATGTCTGCACCAACTGATCACAGTCATCTTACCAGCCCACTGGGTCAAGCACACGCTTCAGGGCAGTGCACATCTCAGGCGAGGTGGGCGGGCATCAGGGCCTCTGTGATGTTCCGTGCTCTTCACTCCTGCTCTTACAGAATGCACCCCCGGAGGCGGCAGCAGCCGGATAACAGGATAACATCTTGCCATGTTTCTGAGCACAGCCGTAATTGACAGTAATAGCTCCGACTCTCAGCTCCCAGGCCAGGGCTTTTGGTTTTATACATTTTATTTTTTTTTTCTACCTATCACCCTGAGAATCGCACAGCTTGATCAATGACTTAGCCTCTCCTGCCTGTTACTGAAGCATGCACACCACCGCGAAGCCACTTGGTGAATGAAGCCATTTAATTCAATTTGTAATTCCGCCTTGGTAAAGAGGAAGCACTGATCGTGGAAAATGGGGGTTGCTTATTGAAATAGTCATTTTGAGTGATGATCGTATTGGGAGAAATATTTCTGTCAGCGAACGGGGCGGAAGTCTTTCCCGAGGAGCCAGCTGTCATGCGGCCGGTATCTGGGGCACTCATTACTTGTGGGCCCCAGGGGAGAGTGGAGCCGTGTTGCTCGGACGACGTTTCCATATTCTCTCTGTTGTACATGTGTCACTGCGTGCCCTGCAGCACCTCTGAGTGGGCATGCGACTTTGGAGAGGCCAACCAGCTCTGCTTGGAACGAGTGGCTTGTTGGCATGCTTGAGCCAGCTGGAGTCTGTGTATCTTCCCCCTGGGAAGCCACTCAAAACTCCCCAAGAGGGGCCTCTGGAAAGTTTCTGAGGGCCGCTGAGAGAGAGGGTTGTTTGTTGAGCTGAGTTTCTAAGAAGTTAGCAGAAGGCAATCAGTGAGCTCTACCCCTCTTGGAGGGAGGGCGTGCAGACAGCCTGCTCTCTCAGGCAGAGGAGGGAAGCGTGGTTTGAGGAGACGCCTCAGGCTCTCCGCTGACATCTCCAGAGATGCCCACTCCTACCTAGGGGTGGGTGAACCAGAAGAAGGTGACCATAAAGCTGCATGTCCAGCTGTCCAGCTCAGTACATCGGCCCAGTGAGTGGGGGTTTACATTGCACCCAAAGAGCCTGGAGAGTGCTGTCTGTCCGCCTGTCCAATCATTCATTCTAGACGGGTCTTCTGCTACCTCCACGATCACACACAGGACACAGACAGCAAGGTCAGTCCTGAGCTTCCGCAGTCCAGCCCAGAGATCTGAAGCGTGTGGCCACATGATGTGCTTGTGAACATGATCAAAGGAGGATTAAACGCCCTGTTTAAAAAAAAATCAAGGCCTTCTGAAAATGTAGGCTTCTGTTGTACTTGAGTGCTGTCCAGTCTTTTCCAGTTCATAGAGACCCAGCGTCCAGCACGGAGTCTGCCTCCGCCCTGCACCATCCTCTGTCACTGTCGTGTGTGGGCATGTACCTGCAGCTCCTGTGTGTGCTCGTCTCATTGAAGGGCTCTTCCACTGACCCCCCACCTTTCCAAGCATGATGTTCTTTTCTGGGAATTGTGCCTTCTGACCACATGACAAAGTACATAAGTCTCACCAAAGTACAAGGAGTCTTACCATCTCCTTTTCTGGGGAGCATTCTGGCTATGATCTTGGAAGAAATGTGTTCCAAGACAGATCCGTTTGTTCTTTTGAAAGACCACGGTCTACGTACTGCTCTTCACCAACACTACACTGAAGGGCATCAGTTATTCTTCAGTCTTCCTTATTCATTGTCCAGTTTTGTGAAGCATCTGGAGATGCCGTGACTTGGATCAGAAGCCCTGGAGTCCTCACAGTGCTCTCAGAGGCCCTTGGCAGCAGACTTGCCCCACACAGTACATGGTTTGATTTCTTGACCTCTGCTTCTATGGGTGCTGACAACAGATCAGAACCACCTGACATCTTTGTTGATTTAAATTTCTCTCTGTCTGTCATCATAGTTGTTAATGGTCTTACTGGTGTTGTGGGTCCAGTTTTGGGGATTTTTGTTTCCTATACTGAAGGTTGTGGTCATTGAACGTCATCATTAAGTGCTTCCAGTTGTTATCTTAGTTTTCTGCAAATAAGTTTGTGTCATCTGTATATTGCTGCACGTTGTTGATGAGTCTTCCTCCAATCTTGAGGCTGTGTTCTTCTTCATTTAGTCCAGTTTCTCAGATTATTTGCTCAGCATACATATTGAGTAAGTATGGTAAAAGGAGATAATCCTGATAAACGCTTTTTCTGAGTTCAAACCAGGCAGTAGCCCCTTATTCTGTTCAAATAGCTACCTCTTGGTCTATGTACAGTTTCCACCTGAGCACAGTTGTTTTGCAGTCGCCATTCTTTGCAGTGTTATCCATAATGTTTTATGATCTACATAGTCAAAGGGCTTTGTAGGTTAATAAAACATAGCTAAAATTGGGAAGGGTGTACGCCGGGGATGTGTCCTGTCTCCATACCTTTTCAACCTGTATGCAGAGCAGATTATCCGAGAGGCTGGGCTCTATGAGGAGAAGCGTGGCATTAGGATTGGTGAACGATCTATCAACAATCTGCGTTATGCAGATGACACAACCCTGCTTGCTGAAACTGAGGAGGACCTCATGCACTTACTGCAGAGGGTCAAGGACTGCAACCTTCAATATGGACTGAGGCTCAATATTAAGAAGACAAAAATTCTCACCACTGGACCAATCGGTAGCATCAGGATGGATGGCGAAGAGATTGAGATTGTTCACAGCTTCAGTTTGCTCGGCTCCACGGTCAACACTCTTAGCACCAGTAGCCGGGAAATAAAAAAACGTATTGCGATGGGAAAGTCTGCGGTTAGGGACCTCTCTAAAGTACTCAAGAGCAACGGTGTCTCTCTGGAGACTAAGGTGCACCTGATGCAGGCCATGGTTTTTGCAATCATTTGTTATGCATCAGAGAGCTGGACAATGACTAGGGAGGATAGAAGGAGAATTGACGCCTTTGAGCTGTGGTGCTGGAGAAGAGTATTGAATGTACCATGGACTGCCAAGAAAACAAACAGATTCACCCTAGAGAGGGTTAAACCAGGCTGCTCCTTGGAGGCAAGGATTCTGGGGCTTTGCCTGACATACTTTGGACATGTTGTAAGGAGAGACAGGTCTTTAGAGAGGGACATCATGCTGGGTAGAGTGGAGGGACAGCGCAGGAGGGGAAGACCCTCTATGAGGTGGATTGATTCAGTGACTTGGGTATTCAGGATGGGTGTGTCAGAGGCAATGAGATTGGCACAGGATAGAGCAGGGTTTAGGGCTGTTGTACATAGGGTCGCTATGAGTCGCAAACGACTCGATGGCACATAACAACAACAACAAAATCTCGCTTGTTATCTCTGCTTTCAGAGAAGAGGTATCTAACATCAGCAATTGTATCTTTCCTTCCATGACCTCTTCGGAATTAGCTTGAATTTTTGCAAGTTCCCCATCAATGTACTGGTGCAGCCATTCTTTACTCATCCTCAGCAGTATTTTATTTGTGTGTAATATTAGTGAAATGGTTCAATACTTTGCTGTGTTTGATCACCTCCTGTGTAAGAATTTCTTCCAGTTAGTTTGTTGGCCTTTAACTGTCTTCCCATTTCCCTGGCACAGATGAATGAACATGCCAAGCCTGGCATCTTTTGATGAAACATCTCCTTCGGTAATCTGTCAATTCCTGGAAACTTGTTTGGCTTCAGATCCTGGAGCTTGTAACATCTTGGAGGAAAATGATTGTTAATGCTAACATAACCCTATAAGTATCAGTGTGTATGTGAGGCGCGGCACTGGAACCCCTATTAGTCTTGACGGGAGAGAGAGAGAGAGGGAGGGAGGGAGGGAGAAAGAGAGAATGAATGAGAGAGTGAAAAAGAGAGAGAGAGTGTGTGTGTGTGGTTGGTGCTTATATCCTGTGTCCCAGGAGGCCCTCTCTCTCCCTGGGAAGCATGCTGGCTGTGTGTGTGGTGTCTCTGCAGCCGGCCTTCTTCCATTAACGGGGTAGAGAATACCCTCAGTTTGACCAGGCATGTCAGACATCTCATGTAAGCGAAGATTAGCGATGCACTTGATGACACAGACCTCTGCCACACTGAATCACCCATCCTGGTTGGCGGGGTTGCGTGGACCCTCAGAGGTGGCCCCAAGCTGGGTAGACCCTGGTGCAGTGTGCAGAGCAGAACTCAATCCAGCGGGCTCTTTAAGCATTTCCGAGGCTGGCTGGCTCTGATCCGGTAAGGTACCGCAGTCACTGTGCTGGTCAGGCTGGGCCCATGACTGAGCCCACACTCTGGGGACTCGTGGCCAGTCCATCAGCTGGGCTTTGACTGGGGGCTGGTTGCTCTTTAACACACAATCATAAAATATGCAGGAAAAGATATTGTTTGCCATCTGAGCAGACAATCCACGCTGTAAATTATTAAACCTGAAGATAAGACAGAGAGCCTGTTTTAGCAGTTAATCTTGTCTTCTGACGCCCTTGTCAGGGTGGAGGAGGTTTGATTTGTCTTTTTCCACTAATTCTCACCACACATTTTAAGGGAGGGTGGAATTTCAGGTTAGGTCTCTTAAAAGCAATCAGATGGCAGTTCCCAGGCTCCTTTTGAGCTGGAAGGAAATGAAGAGTCTGTTTTAAGGATATTGGGAATAACCAGAACACAAAACTCTCTCCCCAGAAAGCCCTGCTGAGCCTGTGCCCCAGGACGTTGAAGAAGTCCTTCGCAACTGTTTAAAAGGCTCCTGTTTGCTGGGCTGGAGACTTGGGTTATGGTGCTCATGTGTCACAGACAATTCCAGAGGCAGCAGACTGTCTCCGACTGTGTTCCCATGCAAACCCTCAGTTCCAAGAGGCCAACCAGAAAGCTGCTGCCTCTTTGATTCTCTCAAAGATTTAAAATCTAGTGTTGTGCTTCACAGTACAGACAGGAGGACATGAAGCATGGAAAGACAGAGTCAGACCTGATGTTTCTTAAGCTGTACCTGGTGCTCGCTCGGATGGCCTGGAGTATTGTTAAAGGTTCCCAGTCCAGGCAGGGCAGACTGTTGATGGGCTTGGGGATCTCTCAAAGGGTGGATGTTGGGGTCCACCCACAGGCTTCTTGGAAGAAAGATCTACTTGTGAAAAATGAGTCATTGACTCCTGTGTACTGCAGGTCTGCTCCCATATGTGGGGTTGCCATGAATGGGTTTGACTTAGTGGTGGTTCTCTGACTTGGACATTTCCATGGGCCACATGGAGTTCATGTGGATCTGTCCTAGGGAGGGAGACAGGATGCAGGCAGCGTCCATTCCCTAGTCAGATGTGGTTGGCAGGAGGCATTTGCCTGTGGGATGCCTAACAAACCACACTATGTCCTGTGTGCCATGCCATAGGGTTACTACACCTTGATGGAAAGATAAAAATACTCATAAAGTCAAATGAGACGACATCTCGGAGAAGGAGGGGGAGAATAGTGGTAGGACGGGGAGAGTAGAATTAGCATCCTATGTTATCCATGCAGAAGTTGTCAGGTGACATTCACAACAAGAGAAAGTCACAACAACAAAGTTTCTGTGAACAGGAAGGGCCATCAGCTCAGTGGTCACACAGGAGAGACAGGCTCTGTTGAGAAAGAGGGCTTGGCTCTCCTTTCGCTCCTGAGCTGATGGGAATTGGGGTGCTGGCATACTTGCATTCATTCTCCCGAGCCCATGGGGCAATCCAGGGCACTGATCCTCTCATCTGGAGAGAGACTGACAGCAGGGTCTAGGGCCCAGGAGTGAAGGCCCCCGGCTGGTTTCTTGGAGACTTACTCAAACCCATGTTAAGGTCGCATTTGTGGCCAATATCTTACAAGACCCCGCATTTATTTTTAGCCAGTTTTTGTTTCATCACTATGTGGTGGTATTTGTTTTGCTTTGTTTAATTCATTCTTAAATTTTCAAACTAGATTGAAAAAAACCAAGAAAATTGTGTCAAGATTGTTTCCTCTCTCCATACCTGTTCAGACTGCAGAGAGAGCTCTGGCGGACTGGTTCATAAGGAGAAGCATTGCTAACCCAAATGCCATGCTGCTCTGGAGGTGTGGGTCCCCCAGGCGCTCCGCAGGAAAAACGTGGACAGTCTCCCCACACACAGTTCACAGCCTTGGAGAGAAACTATACAGGGTCAGCCGTGAGCCAGATCTAATAATAAATCTAGTAATACATTTGAGGGTGGTTTTAAAAAAAAAATTTAAAAATCTCAGCAAATAATCTGAGAAGCAAGATCCTATGAAGAAGAATGAAACATCAGAATCAGAGAGGGAATCATCAATAACCTGTGTGCTGCAGATGGCCCAACCTTGCTTGAAAGCTAAGAGGACAGGAAGTTCTTACTGACAAAGATCAATAACTACAACCTTCAATATGGATTGCATCTCAACATCAAGAAAACAAAAATCCTTACAGCTGAACCAATGAGCAGCTTCGTGATAAACAGATGAAAGATTGAAGCTGTTAAATATTTCGTGTTACTTGCATCTGCAATCAACACACGTGAGGAAGTGGCAGTCAAGACATCAAATATATTGCGTTGGGCAGATCTGCTGCAAAAGACTCTTTAAAATGTTGACAAGTATTGAAGTTTTAAAAAGTTTGAGAGCTAAGATTGACCTGACCCAATCTATGGTAGCATCAGTCACCTCACATGGAAGTAAAAGTTAGACAACACAAAGGAAGACCAAAGGAGAGTCAATGCCTTTGAATTGTGGTGTTGATAAAGATTTTTGTAATCTACAATGTGCGTCTAGAAGAACAAACAAAATGTTCTTGAAAGGAGGGTAGCTATGAAAATCTCTTGGAAGTAAGGACAGATAAGATTTCATCTCACAGATTTTGGACCTGTTATCAGGAGTGACCAGGCCTGGAGAAGGATGTCGTGCTTGGTAAGATAGAAAGGCAGTGAGAAAGAAGAAGTGGAGGACTGACAGGGTGGCTGCCTCAGTGTGTCCAAGTCAGGCCACAGCTGTGAGGATGGTATGGACTGGGCAGGGTCCCTTCTGTTGGGCACGGAGTCACTATGAGTGGGAATTGACTGGACGACACCCCACATCAACAGCATTCCAGTAAGCTCCTTAGAATGCACTGGATTTGGCGTGGCAGCTGGAGACTGTATTTTCAGTTTCTTGTGGAAGACTTTGCTAATTAAGAGTGCCCTCCACACGTTTGCAGTGCAGCTCTCTGCCCTGCAGGTCTGTGTGCTCGTGGCCACAGTGTGCCATGTGGCTGTCAGGAGTTCAGAAAGCTCTGTCTTTGTTCTCTGCTCTCTAAATTCAAATGGGTTATAATACTTAAGGTTCTATTTTCGCTTTTATGGACTCATTTTCATTTTCTTCAGCTTCAGCTTGGACTTGGATAGGAACAGTTGATGGTCTGTTCTACCACTGGACCCTGGCCCAACTGTGACTGTTAATATTGAGCCTCTCCATTGTCTTCTTTCCTCTGGACATTGTGATTGCTGTGTATTCCATCCAGCGAAGTCCATATCTATAACTGCAGCATGTAGTGTTGAAAGTATTGTTGACGTTATTTCCAATGAATAGTTTGTTAGTCTTGCAAGGTTTTATCATATGATCTTGGCTGTTGTTTCTACCACCAAAATCTTGTGTTCCAGCTAGAATTATTTCTTTGTTTCTAGTGTTAGCATTCTAATCACTAGTAATTATTAATACATCTTGATAGTTTGTTGGATTAATTTTAGACTGCAAGAATTGGTAAAATCTTCTTGTTCTTTTCACTGGTGTTAGTAATTGGTGCATAAATTACAGTAGTAGCTGTGGTAACTATTCTTCCATCGAGATGTATAAACAGCATCTTAGCACAGATTGAATCTTTTTCAGAAGTAGGTCTCTAGGTCTTTCTTTCCAGACTGGTCCCTCTGAAGCCTGTCCACTATGTGTAACCCTGCTGGTCTCTGAAATTCCAGCATCACAGGATCACACATGTCACCAAATGCTGCCGGAGAAAATAGGACTTGCCCCCTGTCCTTGGATACCTGTTGGAAAAATGAACTGCGATTGAAGTGTACTCCAAGTCCATTCTCACATTTTTACTTTTTAGAAATTACCTATTTGCTCTGCAGGATAAAGATTTTTCAGTCTGTACCTGTAGAGATTTACAGACTCAGAAACCCTATGGGACAGCTCTACTCTATCCTTATAGACTTGCTATGAGTCAGAGTCAGCTTGAGGACAGCAGGTTATTAATAATAAGAGGCCAGTTTCCTAAATCCTTGTAATGTAGACAAATTTCAGGTGCAAGCTGTGAACATTGATCTTCTCATTGCATGTGTGTCCTGCTATGAGCGCATGAAACCCAAAGATCTCTGGTTATCAGCACTTCCTTGGCTGGTAACTCGGCTCACCCTCTATGCCGGCTGAGCTCCCCTATGTTCTCTCACTCCAGAGACCTGTGTATTGTTTGCTGCCAAGCAGTCAGGACTGCCGCAAGGCGAGGCTTCCTCCCCACCACACAGGTCACCTCTCCAGTGAGCGGTCCTGCTCCTGAGATCGTGGCTCCGGCTCCGTCTTGCAAGATGACGGACAACTAATGATGGTGATTTTGCCGGAGTGAGTGTCTAAGCCACACGCATTGCCTAGACACATCTCTGCGATGATTATAGTAATACTTGGTAATTGAATGCCCCTTGTCAAACGTAATGGACTGGAAGAAATTTAAGTGTTCAGAGAACTGTGATCAGACATTCCAGTCTTGTTGGAGATGGCACTGACTTGAGAGCTGGTAAATGTAAAGAAAGGGCTTTGTAAACCAGCTCCTGACTTTGTATGGGATTCCCAGGTACAAGTGGGAGAGTTTGGTCTTAAAGGAACAGCTAGAAGCCACAGCCTGCACAGGTTTGGTGAAAAAAATACTCTCATTCTCTATGCACACATAACACTTGCACCAGTGGTGGTCGTTTATCAAAGAAAGTGGAACAGTTTGCCAGGGATTGCCTCAGATCCAGCAATTACACTCCTGAGTAAAACCTAGATGAAATAGTATGTCTGTGTTCGCCATTGTGCAGTGGGTAAATCTACTGCAAAGGATTTCTTAAAAGAGTAAGGATATCACGTTAAGACTAAGGTGGGCAGACCTGACACAATCCTTGGTATTTTTTTTAGTCACCTAGGGAGTTGTACTACTAACCCAGAAGCATCACCCCTGTGATGTCTTGAATCCACCAGCAGATCTGTGGGAGGAAGAGGGAAGGCTTCACCTCCTGTGTGATGTACAGTCTTCAGAAAATGCCCTGGAGATCCAGCCGTGAAATCAGCTCCAACTCAGTGGCAGTGAATCCACATGCACAGGAGAGTTAGGTAATGAAGGAGGGAGACTGCAGAAGAATTTGAGTGATGATGTTAGCAATGAATATTGAATGTTCCATGAGCTACCAGAAAAGTAAGCGAATCTCTACAGAAGTATAAACCGAACATTCCTTAGAAGTTGAGATGGTGAGGCTTCATTTCGTGCATTTTGGGCATGTTATCAGAAGGGGCCACGCCCTGGAGAAGGACATCATGCTTCTAAGGTAGAGGGTCAGTAGAAGAAAGAGGCAGACCTTCTGTGGCCTACAACAGTGCCTACAACAGTGGACTCGAGACAACACAAAGACTCCTAACGACATGTTCACCAGAGAAACTAGAATGATCATAGAGCATGACTTACTAGGGAGAACTTCGCAAACGCCCCCAGCGGTGGGTGAGCCAGGAGGTGATGGTGCCTTCCCACAGTGGAGTAATCTCCAGGGACAAGAATGGCTGGGTAACACGAACTGATAACAGCATGTGACAGAACTAGTGGAAGCTGCCAAATGCCAGGTCATGGCCCCTGGAGAAGAAGACCCAAGTGATGGAAATGTCATGTTACAGCACTCAGGTTCTGGCTACCAAACAGGTTCACTTTGCGAACATTTGTCAGGCTCCACAGTGATGACTGATTTTTTTCTAAGGGAAGCATTATCAGGAGGGATCTGTCCCTGGGGAAGGTCATCGTGGTTGGTAAAGCAGACCCCAAAACTCCATGTCCATCAAAGTAGTCCCCACTCTTCTCTACCTCTGCGGGGCTTCTGGGCCTGTGAATCTTTGTGAGAGGAGGCTGCTTTCTCTTTCTCCCATGGAGTGACTGATGCGTTCAGACACTGACCAACAAGCAACATACCATGCCGCCAGGGTTCCATGGTCAGCCCAGAGAGGAAGCCTCTCTGTCACCAAGTGGCAGACATAAGAATGATGGTGAGAATGACACAGGCTGGCCCCATTGTGTCCTCTTGTGCATGGGGGTCAAAACTGACGCCATCACACCTCCCAACAACATCATTTGTGACACAAGTGGTTAAGCTGCTGGCTGCTATCCAAGGAGTTGACTGTTCAGGTTCACCCAGAGGAAGGATGTCCTGGGCATGGGTTTCTGTGAGGTCAGAGCTGTTTAAATGCATGAGGTACAGTTCTTCTCCACACGCATGGGCTGCTATGGGTTGGCATTGATTCAGTGGGCTCTAGCAAAGATGGTGCGAATGAAATGAACCGTTTCCTGCAGTTATGTTATACTTCATTGAGAATTTGTTAAAGATAAAGCAAAATATATGGGCAGCTCCCAAGGCAGCTGCCTGGCGTCAAACACCAGCTTCCCTTCTCATATCCCTTAATAACTCCTTATCCTCAAACGTAACATGGGACTTATTCACTGCCCACCACGGAGAGGGCAGCGGACTCTGCATCTCTTTGATCTGCAAATTTTCAGAATAGAAAGGCCGTTGCAAACCTAATCACAAATAGAAGTTCTAATTCCTGGTAGCTGAGCACTGAAAGGCAGGGTGTATGCTCCAGTCTTTCCAGACGTGGATAATCCTTTCTGAGTCACTCAGAACCTAATCTCCCTCTGGTTTCTTGGCCAGATTTATCTCTGCTTGTTTGTATAAACATCTGTTGGGGGGAAGAAAGAAGAAATCAAAGACCAAATTGACACATTTGCTCCTAATAACCGCCTTGGTTTGCAAGGAAGAGGCAGCGCCTCTGAGCGGATGGCTTTGAATACTTGGGCTCCAGGAATTCCCTCGGAGCTGAGCTTCTGTCTTCTACCCCATTGATGGTTTTCACAGGAATGTGATTTATACCAAAGCTGCCCCTGCTGGCTGGGAAAGAGCCTTTTTGTTCTTTGGTGGAGCCATAAAGAAGACATTCTTCACACGCCTATCCAAATAGCCTCTGAAAACAGTCCTCCAGTGAGTCAGCATGCACTTCTTGTCTTTGAAAATTACTCATTTTAGCAATAAAAGAAGAAATGAACCGCTAGTGTGTACCGCAGCTTGGATTAGTGTCCAGGTAGTTCTGAGCGGAAAAGCTGCACCTAAAGTTGCAGACAATGTGATTCCACTTACATAGTGCTTTGAAACAACAGTGCTGTATAAACGGGAATGATTAGTGCCTGCCAGGAACTCGGAAAGGGGGGAAGGGAGGAAAGGAGAGAGAGCAGGAGGCTGGGAGGGAATGGTGTAGCTCTGTACAGAAGATAAAGGGCAGTGTGCAGGATGTTTGAAGACGGAGTTACGCACATACGAGGCGTTCTATCATGGTGATCCACAGGACTGAGTGTGCCAACACGTGGTGACCCTGTGTGTACCCACGGCAATGCCAAAACCACCACCTTTGAGTCAGTACTGACTCAGGAGGACCCTTCAGGACAGATCAGAACTACCCCCTAGAGTCTCCAAGGCTTTGCATCGGTACACAGGCAGACTACTCCAGTTCCTCCCAGGGAGCAGACAGTGGGCTTGCTCAGCTGACTTCTGGATTAGCAGCACAGAGTTTTATCTGCTGTTACCCAGGCTCCTTCACAGTGTAGACAGAATGGAAAAATCAAAGAGGATTCTGAGAATGGCGCTATACTCCAGTTGGGTGAGAAGTTGTATCATTATGGGAAGTTGAGGAAATATTTTGACATTGTTTCTTTCAACTGCATATGAAGCTGCAGCAATAGATAGCAATAAAAAGTTAAGAACACTCCTTTTTAGTCATTGAAAAGAAGGTATTTTTCATATTGACTATTTTTTTACCTTTGTACAGCGATTGAGTATAACTTTACAGAGAAAATTGGTTTTCCATCCAACCATGCATATGTTTTGTTTTAGAACATTGAGGATAACCCCCACAGTGTAACAGCACTCTTCCCACTCCCTTCCCATGTTTCCTGTTTCCATTTGCCCTTATTTCCTTTCCTTTGCTGTTTTCTGAGTGTAACCTGGACACATGCTGCCCATTTGATCGCATATACTTGCTGATTCTAGGAAGCATGTTCCTTTCTGGTGTTGCCAGCGATCTGACAGGCCTGTCCATTATTCGACTGGAAGTTGAGACCATTCTGATTATTATTATGGTCATTTCCTGTAGGAAATGGCACGTTTTCTCCTTTGATTGTATGTTTGCCTACTTGATCTTGACAGTAGGGAACATGTACAGCTAATATTAAGAAAATGTATGCTATAACAATAGTCTCATGTATTACAAATGTTGTCACGGCCTTATTTTATTGAATCTTTGGTACAACAAGGTAAACATTATTTCACTTAACAATAAGGGGGAAAATTCTACATTTAAACTATGGTACATCTTTCTTCTTTAAAATATTTTTGTTTTTATTTCACAGTCTCTTATACATTTAGGTTTTATTATATTCTACTCATGTGTATACATAAAACTTTTTTTAAAAGAAAAGGCAAGATAAATTAGATACGGTGCTCTATTTTTCTGTTTCCCTGGGTGAGGCAAATGGTCACACACTCAGCTATTAACTACAAGTTCAGGTCCACCCAGAGGCAGCACAAAAGATAGGCCTGGCAATCTACTTCTGAAAAGTCGGCCATTGGACATCCTTGGGGCACAGTTAACTCTGACACCCATCGGGGCAGAGTCCAGGGCCAGCTTATCAGCAGCTACCTCCTGTGAAATCAGTTTCTAATCTTGCTTTCTGTATAGAAATTGCCAAGGGCTCTGGGACCTGGGGACGTGCTCTTGGTGCCATGGGTATCCCTGGGCACATGTAGAGGAGCGTGTAACCTTTCGGACTGCTCACTGAAAGGTTGGCAGTTCAGTACACACGCTTCTCTGCAGGAGGAAAGAGAAGTTGAGTCCTCCAGCAAAGGTTCGCTGCCACAGAGACCCAGTGGAGTGTCGTTATGAGTTAGAACTGACTCGATGACAATAGGTTTATTTTCTTCCAACTATGTTAGCAGCTGTGCTTTCTAACTTCCCATCCTTCTAGAAGCCTTATTTTGGGAAAGGACATCCTTCCTAGATTTATCCATCCTCTCTGCATCCATCCACCCAGACTCCCATCTCCCTATCCACCTGTTGACCCACCCGTACAAGCATACAGAACTACATCCATCTACCCAGCCATGCATCTAGCCATCCATCCACCCACCCATCCATCTACCCATGCATATGCTTATACACGCACCCATTCCTTCATCTGTCCGTCCATCCAGCCAGTATCCATCATCCATTCACCCACCCACTTACCCATACATACACCCATTCATTCCTTCATCCATCCACACACTTAATCATCCACCCACCGAGCCAGCCAGCCACTTACCCATCCACTCATACACCCACCTACCCAGCCATCCACATGCTCAGTCATCCTTTTAACTTAACAATGCTGCCAGCCAGGAGACAGGCCCTGCTTTAAGCTGAGTGCAGCATCTCTTCCTTGTCATCTTTCTATTCTTACTGAATTAGGCCAGGTGGTGCAGTGGATTAAGCATCAGGCCACAAACCAGAGGCCACCAGTTCAGATCTACTAACTGCTGGATGGGAGAAGGATGAGGCAGTTTGCTTCTATAAAGATTTACAGGCTCGAACAGCCTGGGGAGCAGTTCTGCTCTGGCCTGCAGAGCCACTGTAAGTTGAATTTAATGGGATGCGCATTGTAACTTAATTGCCTGAGGTGTGTGCACTCCTGTGTGTGTATGTGTGTGTGTGTGTGTGTGTGTGTGTGTGTGTGTGTGGTTGGAAGTGGAAATATAGCTGCTTCCAGAGTGATGTCAACAGGACCGAGGAGAGAACTAACTAGCATTTCTATGACATTACTCATGTATTAGCGTGAAAGCCCTCCTTGGGATAATGCGTTTGCCTCGCTTATTACCCATAATCAGGTTCATTAAACGTAACCCATCGATTGAATTAAAAGTGCATCTCTGGAGACCCATTGGAGTGCTGCACCGAGGCTCCCGGGCGGTTCCCTCCCCCAGCATTGACTGAAGGAGCGCTCCGGGGCTTGTACGTGTGGATTCCCACTCCGCAGCAGGTCTGGACATTTATCCCACAACGTGCACCAGCACATTGTACTGCTTGTGCTGGCTGCGCTCTCCAGAGGCATCTCGGTCTCTGCTAAAGAAGCACAGCGAACATCTGAGGTGCTGATGGCTGTGTTAGAATATCTCAGCCACGGTTCACCGAGGCCTTCCCGCTCGCTGATGGGGTCTCCTGGGGGTGCAGAATGGGCCTCATCCTCTCAGCTGACATCAGGCAGGAACAGAGCCAGCTTGCCCAGCTGCCAGCCCTGAGAAGGAGCGGGGAACCATGGAGTGGCTCTGTTTTCTGTTCCAGCATTCAGCTCCCTTTAAACCACTTATCAGGTCCCCCTGCAGACTTTGATTAGCTCCTGGGAAAGCCTCTCCTAGCCATGGAGGACATTGGAAGGGTCTGCATCTCGGAACACAGCCCAGCCACATCTTTTAATTAGCTCCAAGAGTGTTGGGTGGCCAGGCTGCTCCCAGGGAGCTGAAGAGCTGACGGGAACACTGCTTTGATCAGCTTCGGAGCAGACCTCCACGGCTCATCCCATAGAACCAGACTAACGTCATGCGCCTTCTCACCCGGAACGTCCTCACAGCTGCTAATGAAATCCCTCTGAGGGCACCCTGCATTCTCCACTAGAGTCAGGAGATGATTTCTTCGTGTGACCTTCAAAGAGAAGAGACTTGTGGTGAGGAAATGTCTTTAGAAGGAGTTTTGGCAAGTTTTCAGAATCTCACCCAGCCATGGGAGATGCTGATGGGACTTCAAAACGCAAGTGTTGACACCATCTGAGGATCTTAATCGCAGTTCAAACCAGGAGACAGAAGGGTATTTTGTAGTGACCGAGTGTGTGCCTGACTTCATTCCTCAAACAGTTCAAAACGCAAACTGTAGAAAGGCTTAAAAACTGCTAGAATTGGCTTGGAAAGTAGTATGGATAGGAAATAGAAAGGTGACGCTAGGATTTGTGATAGGAACGTGGACCCTGAGGTTCTGTTCACTCGCAGAAGGTCAGCTGGGGCCTCGAAATGTTCACAGACAGGACGGCACCGTCAGGGGCACCGTTAGCTGCCGACGGCTGGTCCTGGCTCTTCTTTTTTTTTTTTAATTAT
>NW_006399898.1:695074-848598 GCF_000299155.1 Elephantulus edwardii
TTTCTAAGTATACTATCATGTCATCAGCATAGAGGGATAATTTTACCTCCTCGTTGCCTATTTGGATACCTTTTATTCCCCTCTCTTGTCTTATTGCTATTGCTAAGATTTTGGTCCTGGCTCTTCTTGTGGGAACCCCACATGAGGGACGCAGACACTGCCCAGGCCTCTGCTGAGCCTCAGGCCGTTTGCACCAGGCCGCTGTGCTGAGCAGTGTGCTCAATCACTGAGTTTCAGAGACGTTACTAGAACCTTCTTTCTCATCTGTGTTTGTCTGGAAGCTGCACTGAAACCTGTTGGACCTCAGAGCAACATCCAGGTGGGCATTGTCTGAGCAGGAAGTGCACGGCCGAGGATTGAACCAGGGTCTCCCAGGTGGATTCCCCACCGCCTCCATTCTTGCTCCTCTGAGAGGACTGTGCTGACCCTCCCATCGGTTCAATTTTCTTATAGCACAAAAGCATTGTCACTTTCTTTTTTTTTTCTTTATATATTTTATTATTATTAGTGTTAATGAAAATTTACAGACTTTGGATTTCCATTTATTCATTGTTGCACTTTTCTCCCAGCCCTCCCGCCCCCTCCCCTCAGTTCATTCTTCTCTTTGAAAAATAAAAGAAAAACTCTTTCATTTTTATACAATCGCTCCCCCCAAGTCCAGTCCATTATGCAGCCTTCAGTCTAGACTCCTGTCGTAACAATAATACCTAATCAATATCCCTTTTAAACCTTGAAACAGATGAGGGAGAAAACTGATTGCCACTTTCTTGACTTCACTTTTGGATCATGTACCTCCCCACCCTCACGGCTCTCAAGCCAGTTTTGACTCAGGGACCATTAGGCTGGTGTGGAATTGCCCATAGGGGTTCTGAAGCCGTGGTCTTCATATAAACTGACTGAGCCATCATCTTCCCTCAGAGTGACTTGTGAGTTCAGAGCACTGACCTTTCTGTTAACAAACACTTTAACCGCTGAGTTATCAGAAATATTTGAACCATAAAAGGCATTTTAAGAACCACAACCCCACCCGGCCACCCCAAAGCAGTTAAATCAGAATCCCTAGGTATGGGACCCACAGATGAGTGTTATTTGAGAACTCAGGTGACCTCACAGAGCCACCACTGTTCTGAAATGACACGAGTGCAGACCCTGCGGTATAGACACAGCACACTGTTCAGCCTGGACCCCAGTATCTCATGGTTGAGCCATTTGTAAATTACTCTGTGTTTATAGACTGCTGTACTGAATAATTTATTGACTTGTTATAAGGTTGGGCATGATACATCGAATGTTGATTTATCACCTCCTTTACACAAAGTAGGGAGCCCTGTTGGCATAAAGGGTAACATATTGGTTCAAATCCACCAGCTGCTCCGTGGGAGAAAGATGAGCCGTCTCCCCCTGTTGAGATTGCCAGCTTCAAAAGCTGATAGAGCGTCCGTCTGAATCAGACTCAACTCAGGGGCCTGGGGTTTTGTTTGCTTGTGTGCAGCATGGCAAATTGCTATCGAGTACATTGGTGGAGAAATGATGGGAGATCGCAGAAGCTGGGTCTGAGCCCGAGCCCCCTCAGCATTGGTCAGAGTCGAGCTCCAGGTCACTCCCAAAAAACCAGCCATCTGAGCAAAACTGCTCCAACGAGGCTTCAGGGACTGATCTTTTGGAGGGAGATTCTGCCAGGCCTTTATTTCGATTTGCCTCTGGTCCAGCCTTTCAGGCAGCAGCCAGGAACACTTAGGCTAACCTCTGTGCATGGACTAGTGGTCCATGAGAGATGTGGTCCAGGCCGGGAGAAGTCTCAGAGCCCAGTATTCAGGGCGTGTGTTTTTCATGCTCCCAGTTGTGGGGTGATGGTGACTGATTCTCCTTGGGTTGACTTTTGACACAGCTCAACATTCCACCACCACATGACCATCTTCCCTCTGGATGTTTGCCTGTCTTCTTGGGCATTCTCTCTTTTATAGGATGCCAGTCACGTGGGATTAGAAACTTTCCTCACTTTAGTATGACCTCATGAAACTGATAGCATCACTAGGGAGAGCCAACTGGCCCCTTTAAATACAAGGACAGTTCTTAGGGGTCATCGAGGCAATCTGACTCATAGTCACCCTTGTACAGCAGCCGAGAGCGCTGGGTGGCCCTGTGCCATATTCATAGTTGTTGCTGTATTTGAAGCCATTTTTACAGCCATGTGTTCGTCCATCTCATTGAAGGTCTTCCTTTTTTTTTTTACCAGACATGATGTCCTCCGGGGACTGGTCCTTCCACATATCATACCCAAAGTATGAGGTGAAGTCTCCCCTTCTTCACTTCTCAGAAACGTTCTAGTTGTACATCTTCTAAAACTGATTTCTCAATTCCTCTGGAAGCCCCTGGTATATGTAGTCTTTTTCACAGCACTGAATGGTTTGGAAAGGATAGGCACAAGCACTGAGCAATTCACTGTAAAGGAATCTAGCTGAGAAAAATGAAATTCTTGAGGACAGTTTCTCTACATAAAGTAAACTATTGCTAAATAGTTTCTGCAGGTTAGTCGAATAGCTAAAATAGTACAAAACATAAAGTTGGAAGTTCTCCTGACCAGTTTTCAACATTAAACTTTGATGATGCCTTTGCCTTTTGTGTTTAACAGCATGAGTAATTTATTAGCCCAAATTTTCCCCTTGGGGAACCTCTCTGCTCTTAGCCCTGAGGGTCTAGCTTCTGCTTTCACATGTGTAGGAGGCAACTGAAAATACCTACACACTCTTCCTTAAAGGGACAGCTTTCACTATTACTTTGAAAATTGATTGCTTGACTGCTGTTTCCATGGGACTTGATTGGAGATCCAAGTGAAACGAAATCCTTGGCAGCTTCTTTCTTTTCTCAGTTTATTGTGATGCTGCTTAGAGGTCCAGTTGTGAAGACTTTTACTTCCTTTATGTTGAGGTAGAAATCCTCCTGAAGGCTGCAGCTGATCATCAGTAAGTGCCCAGAGTTTTCTTAACTTTCAGCAGACGAGGTTATGTCATCTGCACACCACAGGCTGTGAGTGAGTCTCCCTCTGGTCTCCACGCTGATTCTTCTTCATACCGTCCAACTTGTTCAGTTCTTCACTCAGCATATAGATACCAGGGTCAAGGCATCAAAATTCTTTTGGGTAGTCATAATCTAACTCAATAATAGTTACCAGTGCTTAAAAATCAAGAGGATTAATCATTCATAGCTATTTGATTTTCTTGTAGAAAAAACCAAATCAGAATCTGTCGAGTGCCATGTTTCTTCTCTCAGTTCAGGCCTCTGTTAGCCACAGTCCCCACCCTTCCACTGGCTGCACTCTCCCCAGGGCACCTGCCTTCCTTTGGAAGTGTATGAATCTGGGGATTCTGCCCCAAAAAACTATATCCTGACAGGTGACCCAGAGAGCATGTGAGCATGCCGAAATCATTGCCTCCTCTCATCTGGCCCAATCGCGTTTGGAAAGAAACCCACTTTCTTTGCCTGTTTGTAGATGGAGACGACCACCCATGCCTTCAGCTGCCTTCCCCGCTGCTGGGAAAGTCCAGTTTTCGCGTTTCATACCACTTTCATCACACAGTCTGTGCAAATGAACCCTTGCTCAGTTTGAGCCCCAGCAGCCTCTTAGGAGCTGGGTGGGGTCGGGCATTAGAAGAACTCAAGGCCCTGTGGGTCCCCACCCCGACTCCCTGGCTAACCCTTGCATTGAGCACCTGGGGGCATTGACATGGGCAGGAACAGAGGACCCAAAACAAGGAAAGGCGAGGGCTCTGGTCATGTGGGTAGTATACAGACTCACGTGGGTTTTTAGGCCTGTGGCCCGAAGCAAGAGCTCTGATTGGCCTGATGATAGAAATGGAAGCTTTTGTCTTTGGAAAGACACTATGTCTGGCCCCTCTGCCCACTCTGTGTGCTGGCTGACCCTACCTGCACGGCCTGCAGCCCTTGGGTGCCAGTCACTCTGCCATTGGCTTCTTGCACTCTCAGCTGTTCTCTGCAGAGGAGTTAATGAGCACAGAGAAGCCTGTGCCCTCCCAGCTGGCTTGGTCTCCATCTCTGTCAGAGCCAGTCAGTTCAAAAAGAGGCTGTGGTGCTGCGAAAAGGGGTTGAGAGGCAGAGGGAAAGAGAGGTGCCAGCCAGACCGAGATGCAGAATCTCTGACGTGACGGTGGCATGTGACACGCTTCACTGCTGATGAGCGAGTGAGCCCACACTGACCTCGCTGACTGCAGCACCCAACCCTGGTCACAGGGCTCCATAAGCCCAGTGCCATCTGGTCCCCACCTAATTCACCAGCACTGTGCAACAGGACTGTTAACTACAGTTGAGTTTTTAAAAAGAAAAACCAATGGCATAGGAGCCAGTAACACCTTCAGAAAGTTGGGTGGTTGGGTAAAAAGGTGTCATACAAGACCTGACATGAGCTGGGAGCTTCCTGTTGGCCACATCCAGGCCAGGAGCACAGGCCTCCTGTGTCCCCACAGACCTTCACACAAGCCCATTCGCACACATAAGCCCACTCACAGAGACACGGAGAGAGCAGCACACACCTCCAGTACTCTGGGGGATTGCATTGGGCTGCACATAAGAAAAACCCCCACCGACTTCCAGAATTGCAGTCATTGGCCCCAAAACTGTTGGGTAGAAAACCAGTTTTCTCTGTAAACCAAAATTTCACCCAATTGACAATTTAAAAAAAAATTAAAAGGCATGAAATTGTGTGAGGCAAAAAAAATTGAGTATCCCCAAAGTAAGGTGACTTTTTCTGCCTCTGAAAACCTGCCAGAGGGTCAGTTATGGGTCGGTTCTGACTCGACAATTTATAACAACAAAGTGACTTTTCTCCTTAGTGCCTGAGAAATAATCCTACCATCTCCATGATGAATTAAAGATTGGCCTGTTCAGAAATTAATCACCACAGCTTTCTTCTTGGTCTTTCTACTTTGGAAATTCTGCTGAAACCTGCCCATCATGGGTGAAGCTGCTAGTGTTTGAAATGCCAGCGTCCCAGCTTTCAGCACCATGAACGTCATCAAGTACTGAGACTGACAAACAGGGGGGAGTATGATAAACATTCTTCCAAGTTCGATATTAAGCTTCCTGGAGGCATGGTGGCCATGAACTTGGCATGAGTCATCCACTGTATACTCCCAGCGGTGCTAGGGCCGCCTTGTACAGTTTCGCATGTCGGACGCTGCACACTCAGGAGTGTGGCTTTATTACACTCTGCAGACACTGCAGCTTTGACAAATGGAAGGTCCAGGCCATCTCCACATTGCGCAAGTCTGTTTGCATGATGCAGCTGTGGACTTTGTAAATGGCAATAGTGTACAAGTAAATTTTATCAGCGCTAGGAAACTGGGTGATTCCTCTGGGTTGCCTTACTACATAGCTGCTCTGTGTGCAGTTCTTTCTGGAACCAAACCTGTAATATCTCTGAGATTTGCGTGCATGGTCACTGTGCCCTTCACGGCTGAGAACGGAGGCCTGAGAAGAGTAACCAACAGGCAGGGCAGCCAGCATGTACGTCAGGTTTTATTCTGGACGTTACTCAGTTCAGCACTCCTGCTCTCAGCTCCATTTACCCCGGACTGTAGGAGTTCCCAAGTCTGGCGTGTTCACAGGGAGCCCTGGTGGCACAAGATGTAAGGGCTCACATGCTAGCCGACAGTTGGACAGTTCAGACCCACCAGCTACTCCATGGAAGAAGGACACAGCAGTGTGTTCCCATAAAGGGGGCCCTGTGGTACAGTTCTGCATGGTCCCATAGGCTGCTGTGAGATGGCCTGTTCTCAGTGACACTGCGCGGGCGGCTGTTCAGAGCGCCCCTAAACAAACTGCACGTCCCTTCATAGCACCCTGCCCCCAGGGAGTGACGTGGATTGCTGGGGTTAATAGAGCCTTGTTTGGGACCTGCAGTATGTCCCACATGACAGTGGTTTTATGGGGAAACCAACTGCAGGTCAAATCCTCCCCCTAAAAACTGTATAAGGTTCAGTCAATCACCCACCCGCCTGCCCAACCAGAAACGCAACATTGACTTAAAGTTTATCTTTAATTATATTTAAATCATAAGGCTTAACTGAATGTATTGACATTTATACCAAGAAATTAATTGACATTCTATTAACCTCAACCAGAAAATTAATTCTTCAACCTCAGACCTTGAAGGCTGGAACACGATTGTGTATTGATCGTCTAACTGCCCTGCTCGAGGAAATGGAAGTGGCTTCCTCCTGGAGGCTGGATCCATATTTGAATTGGATACATGTTTGGATTCTTTCTTGTCACCAAGCGAAACAACTCCCACTGGTCAGATTAGATGGGAGCTAAGAAAGTCATCAGGGGGTTTATCAGCCGCCATCACCATCAGTGAGCCAGCCTGTGGTATTTATTTCTAAAGGGCTGTGGAACCTTCCTTTCCTTTCCAGCAATCCAGAGGACTAAAGAGATGTGAAAACCAGTCATTGTTTCTGGCTTATTCCAGTATTTGGCTGATAGTGTTGGACTTTACAAGCTTTGGGCTTTCTTCACTTGTCACACAGTGAGCCGCCTTTGGAGCTAAACCTCACCTTCCGGATAAAGACAGTCCAGTCGCCATCACCATGGAGGAAGAATACCCGATTCTCTAATATCAGACAGCAGTGGATTAAGCATCAAACTGCTGAACAAAAGGTTGGTAGTTTGAACCTACCCACTGCTCTAGAGAAAGAGAAAGCAGGCTGTGGAGCCTCAGCTTTGGAAGCCCAACTGGGACAGTTGTACTCTGTCCCACAGGGTTACTGTGAGCTGCTGTTGATGGGACAATAGGAAGTATTGTGACTTGATGTAGAGAAACAACTGTAGTCCTGGTGGTGTGGTGAGTAAAGAGCTTGTCTGTTAGCCTGAAGGTCCATGTTCAAACCCACTAACTCCTTGACAGTAGAAGATGAGACAGTCTGCTCTCCTAAAGATTTACAGCCTTGAAGGTCATACAGGGAATACTGCTCTATCTGACAGGGCTTCCTTGAATTGGAATCTACTTGACAGTGGAGGGGACAGCGCCCAAACCCCATGTCAGGCCTCGAAGGTTTGCAGCCAGAGCTGCCTCCTGTGACTTGGCGTGTGACGTTTGCTGCTGAGATGAAGCCTGGCAAGAAATACCTCCTAATGTGTTTTCTCTAGAAAAAAATTACAAGAGAAGCAGCTCTGAATCACAGGGATTAATGGAGGAGGTACTAGGAATGCAGTATCATTGGGAGCAGAGTCTGGGGAGAAATGCAGTCCTCAGTTCCCATGAGAGGGTGGACGGCTTCTGTGTGCAGGGTTGCTGCTGCAAAGGTGGCGCTTCTGTCCCCGAAAGAAGCAAGACTCTATTTTGGGGAACGAATTGTATGTAACTGGCCTGCTGACCTTCCTTGCTAATTCCCTTTTCTTCTCCTTTATTTGGTGATTTCTGCCTGAGTTCAATCCAGGCACTGTCAGATATGCTGAGTGGTCGGTCCAGGCCTTCTGGGGCCCTGTTTGTACAGAGATGTGGCCACTGGTGGTCTGTAGACACAGGAAGGCTGGTGACCCTGTGTACCAGGAAAGGGGGAGTGGTGCTTTCACCTTCAGCATTAAACTCCCAACACCCAGAAACATGTGAAAAGAAGACTTCTCTCCATCTCCAGGGACATCTGTTTTAAAAAGTGTCAGGATGCAGAGATGAAAGAATTGGCTTTTTTTTTTTTCAGTGCATTTACCAGTTTTTCTGTGTATTTGTCACAGCTTACACTTTTTGGGATTTCCGGCCAATCTGGGCATAGCTGGGGGAAGACCCCAAGGACACCCCTCCTGGATGGCATCCCACAGGCCCTTCCTGTCTCAGAGTAAAGGCTTTTCCACTTCCAGTGTCCTCCCCACTCTCTCCAGCCTAGCCTTTCCTTCACATTGAGATGGTGGAGACCTTTAACCAATCAAAAGCGAGGCCCATTGATTCCACCCCAGACCCTCTGGAGGATGGTGTAGAACTTCCCCAGAAGGTTTCCAGGGCTGCAGATGTGTCCAGAGGCAGGCTGGCTCATCTTCTCCTGCACAGCAGCTAGTGGGTTTGAACTGTGACTTTGGCATAACAGCTGAGCTCTTTAACCACTGTGCTACCAAGTCTTAGATGCTTTCCTCTGTACCAAGCCTCCCAAATCCTCTGCTGCCCAGTCTGTTCTGACCCACAAAGACCCTGTGGACAGACGAGAACTGCCTCAGGGGATTTCCAAGACAGTAACCAGGAGAGCAGACAGCCTCATTTCTCTCCCACAGAGCAATGGGTGGATTCAAAGCACAGACCTTTTGGTTAGCAGACAAGCACCTAACCATTGAGCCACCAGGACTTCTCTCTGACTCAGAGGCACCGTATAAGACAAAGTAGAACTGCCCATGGAATACCAAGGCTGCAGTCTTTACAGAAACAGACTGCCCATCATTCTTCCAGAGTGGTGGGTGGATTTGAACCATCGACTTTCTGTTCATCAGTTTAGTGTTTCCGTCCACTAAGGGTAATAGGCTTCTTATATACTGTAATTTTTCACAAACCCCATAGACCTTCTGCATTTATTTGCCAAAGCTTCCCGCCCCCAAGAGGTATTTTTGTAAAGGCCTTAGTTTTGGAATTTTTTTACAGGAACATGTTAAAAAAAAAAAAAAGCAAAGCACTGTACTTATAAAAATAAGCAGTATATGAGGAGGGGAGCAAGTGATTCGCAAACAAAAATACCTGTTATTTTTTTAAAAATATGGTTCATGATAAAGTCAGCCTCTATAAATCAGAGACTGAAATTTCTTAATAAAAGAGGGAGTAAATAAGATTTGATTAGGAATTATCATTTGTGGAGGAAAGTAAATTTTCAGAGGGTGAGATTATTTCATCTTAAATACACAAAGGTTATAATTAGAATTATGGGCTTATTCATAGATAAAGACTGAAACTAGTATTGGTTCAATGAGATTCTGTTTAATTTTGTAAAAATAATCTAAACCTCTATTACATTTCCTCAAATGTGTACCTGTGGAGCTCGCCGGTCCCTTTGTATATTTTTGAAGGGAGAAGTGTGGTGCAGTGCATTGCATACTGGGCTGCTTACTGCAATATTAGCATTTATAGTCAGCCAGCCTCTCCTGGAAGGGGAAGATAGGTGGTCTCCTCTCAAAAGATTTACAGCCTCTGAAATCCAGTGGAGGGTTGCCAGGAGTGAAAATTGTAATGGCTGTATCGGGGTTTGAACTCATAACCACCATCATCCTTGTTGATTCTGTCCTTTTCAGACAGTAGCAGATATAACTCTTGCCTGTCATTGTTTGGCCTTAGTTCATATGTGGATCAAGTCATCAAAGCTGTTTCCTACGCGATTCTTCCCATTTATTGATGGGAATCACCAAAAGCTGCAACCCCATTGTGATGGATGCGTAATCTGCTCTAAATCACAGGAGCATCCCCATAGGTGGAGGAGAGCGGTCCCATAGCCTAGTCATCTTTAGGGAAACAGGCTGCCATCTTTCACTTGTTGTTGATTGCCTTTGAGTCAAGCACAACTCATCGTGACCCTATGAACTAAAGGCCTGAAGCCCCTCCACAATCATTGACATTTATCAAAGATCATAGAGTTTCCAGAGGCATGTTGTTTAGGAAGTGGATGCCACTCCTGCTTCCAAACCTGTCATAGTATGTTGTTCTTGTTATGTACTGTTGAGTTGCCTGTGATGCATAGTGACCCTATGTACAGCAGTTCTGAACCCTTCCCTGTCCTGAGCCAGTCTAACTCGGACACACCAGCCCCCATCGCCCCAGTCACTGTATCCTTTCACTTAGCCTTCCAATATTTAACCCACAGTACCACCAGGCTGCCTTGATTTTATGAAAGTTGGATTCATGGAAGGAGCCCATATCTGTTCAATCTGGATGCTGAACAAATCATTCAAGAGACTGAACTTTATGAAGAGGAATGTGACATCAGGATAGAATGAAGACTCATGAACAACCAGCAGTATGTAGATGACAAAGCCTTGCTGTTTGAAAGTAGAGAGGACCTGAAACACTTGACTGTAGCCTTCAATATGAATGACATCTCAGCATCAAGAAAACAAACATTCTCACCACTCAACCAAAAGGCAAAGTCATGATAGATAAAGATTGAAGTTGTCAATGATTTCATCTTGCTTGAATCCACAATCAATATCTTTGACATCAGCAGTTAAGAAATCAAGGTGTGACATTGGGAGAAATCTGCTTTCAGGGACTTCTCCAAGGTGATAAGGAGCCATCTCGTCAGTTTAAGGACTAAAGGGCACTAGATTCAAGCCATGGTCTTACCAGTTTCTTGCTCTGCATCCGAAAGTTGGACAGTGACTAAGGATGACAGAAGAAAAACGAATGCCTTTGAACTGTGGTGCTGGGGGAAGAGTACAGAATATCCTGTGGACTGCCAAACGAACACACAGGTGTGTCTTGGAGAAAGTGTGACCAGGGTGCTCCTTGGAGGCAAATATGGGCAGGCTTCATCTCATATTTTGGGCATGTTATTAGGAGAGGCCAGTCTTTGGAAGAGGACATCATTCTTGAAACGTGGAGCTTGAAATGAAAGAGAGAAGACCCTCAATGAGATGGATTGACACACTGACTGTAGCAATGGGCCCTGGTATATCAGAGATGATGAGGGTGGCACAGAGTTCAGAGCCATTGCTCATAAAGTTGCAAGGAGTCATAGTCGATTTGATGTCACCTAACAAAAACAGTTCATTGCCTTGGGTTGGGTGTACCTTAATCTTCACAATATCTTCAACATAATAAAACACTGCATGTATGGGATGAAGTTCCTAGGCTCAAAGGCAAAGGACAATATAGATCTCAGTTGGCATAACAATTCATACAGTATTCTGCATCCTACTTTGGTGAGTATGGTTATTTTTTTGGTGGGGGGGGTATCTTAAACACTTGCAAGTAGCTGTTTAAGAGAAAACTTTCAGAGCAGAAGTTAATAAAGAAAACCAAAGATTCAATGTAGTAATTCAAAGGCCTAGTGGATCACAGGTACCCCACATTCTACATGACCTAGAGACCAACAGAACTAGATAGTTCCTGCTATCACTACAGATTGCTTAAAGTGGGGAGGACTTGAAACACTTGCTGAATAAGATCAAAGACTATAGCCTTCAATATGAATTACACTTCAACATCAAGAAAACAGAACTCCTTCCCACTGGACCAATAGGCATGATAGAGATAGAAGGAAAATTGAAGTTGTCTTTTGATTTCTTGCCTACTACTTCTGTGGGTGTTGATTGTGGATCCAAGTAAAATGAAATCTTTGGCAATTTAAGTCCTCTCACCATTTATCGTGATGCTTATGGTCTAGTTATGGCAATTTGTGTTTTCTTTATGTTGACGTGTGACTCATCCTGAAAGCTGTCGTTTTTAGTCTTTATCAGTACGTGCTTCAGGTCCTCAAGCATGGTTCTGTTATTTGCATAATGTAGATTGTTGAGTCTTCCTCCATTCCTGGTGTGACTTATCAAATAATTTGCTTAGCATACATACTGAGTAACTGTGGAGAAAAGATACAAGCCTGACACACATCTTCCTTGACTTTAAACCATGCAGAGTTCACTTACTCTGTTCTGATGACTGCTCCTTGATCTATGCATAGCTTCCTCATGAACACAATGAAGTGTTCTGGAATCCCCGTTCTTCTCAATTTGATGGATAATTTATTATCCACACAGTCAAACGCCCAGTGCCTTTGCACAGTTGATGAAACATAGGTAAATAATTTTTAGGTATACTGTGCTTTCAGCCAAGCTCCATATGACACTAGCCGTGGTAGCCCGTGTTCAAGTGTCTTCTGGATTCAGATTAACTATCTGGCAGTTTTCTGTTGATCTGCTGCCCCAACTGTTCTCACTTGTTATTAGCGTAATACAGTGCCTGGTAAAGAGTGTGAACACTTGGACGGATAAGTGGAGACAGTGCTGGGGCGGAGGGCAGCAGGACCCGGAGCCGGGGGAGAGGGCTGCCTTATGTGGCACTGGCTGCAGCCGCCCACTTCTGTTCCCCAGGTGACTCCAGTCAGCAGGCCACAAAGCGTCACACGACAGAAACACAAGCAGAAATAGAAGACACATTTATGGTGGCAAAAATCTCATTACCAAGTACATACATTAAAAAGGATCATGCATATTTTACTTCATAATGAAAGGATTTTATACTGAAAATGCTAATGAAAAAGTTAGAAAAAAGATGTCAGTAATGGAAAACCTTTAATACTGTGGAAGTGTCTAAGAAGAAACAATATGCTTGAGTAATATCCTTATTTTAAACTTGCAGAGGAGACGAGGGAGGGGAAAGCAGGACACAGCGCCTCCATTTGAGAGACATCTGGTCCCCATTTCCATCCCTCAGCAAGCTTCCAAAGTGCCATCACAGGCAGATGCTGGCTGGGCCTGGACGGTCCTGCCTCCCGGTGGAGTCCATGACGCCTCACTCCGCCCTTCTGGTAGCACAGTGATTGGGTGCTGGGCTGCTGACCAAAAGATTGGCATTTCTAATCCATCATCTGCCTGTTAGGAGCCAAATGTGGCAGTCGGCCCTGTCAGGACCACAGCCTCAGAACCCCTGTGGGACAATCTTCTCTGTGCTCCCGGGTCGCTGTGAGTCAGAACCAGCTGGACAGCAGCAGGGTCTGGTTTCCATGGGACAGTTGCTCATCGTCTCTGGTGTCCTTCTATTTAAGAGGGAGCTCTGCCTGTGTTTGGGGGTGGGGGAGTGCTGGTGGCGTGGTTTGTAGTGAGCTCTCCAGCAGTTACACCCACCAGCTGCTCCACAAGAAAGCTGGAAGTCTCCTCTCATTATGACGTACAGCCTCGCAGGTCCAATGGAAGGTCACTGTGAGTCAGAACCAGGTCGCCAGCAGTGAGTTTGGGTTTTGTTACAGGTGCCTTAGAATTAAGGAAGCTGAATGGAGGTGGAGAGTCAGCAGGCATTGCTTATCAGGTGACATCACCTGAAGGGGACTTCACCCTGACCCATCCTCGGGAGGGACGTTTTGGAGTGTGGCCATGTCCTAGCACAAGTAACTGACTGGATAACCTCACCTGGAGAGGCTTCAGCCTGACCCTTCCCGGACTCCATAGCTGCTTCCAGTCTCCTGCCCCGTCATATTTTGCTGTGGGGACCCCCATGGGGACCACCCTCAGGCACTGTCAGTGCTCTGCCTGTGAGTGAGGTGCCCCAGGCGGTCAGGTGTGGATCTGTGGGAGTGGACATGCACAAGACTGAGATAGGACACATGGACAAGAGGGGAGGAGCTGAGATGATGGGGCAAAACGTGCCTTGTGCTCCCTGCTTCGCTGTTGTGGATGCTAACATCTTCCTCTGACCCACAGCTACCCCGGTCTCCACTCTCAATACAACAGAGGGCAGCTTGGTCACCGCAGTCCCAACATTCAGTATAACAGAGGGCAGCTTGGCCACCTCAGACCCACACTCAGTACAACAGAGGGTTGCTTGACCACCCCTGTCCCCACACCTAACAAGACAGAAGGCTGGTTGACCACTGCCATCCCTATGCTCAGTAGGACAGAGGGGCGCTTGGCCCTGGCCAGCTTGTGATCAGCTGTGGATCACAGGGTTTTTACCGGCTGGCTCTCAGAAGATCACCAGGCCTTTCTTCCTTGTCTTAGTCTGGAAGCCTCCCTGAGTTTTTCAGCATCACAGAAGCACTCAAGCCACCACTGATAGACCAGGTGATGCCTGAAGTGCCCTGGCTGGACATAAGCTCAAGTCTGCAGCCTGAAAGGGAAGAATTCTACCCCTGAACCACGCTGGCTCCTGTGTCATCCAGTCTCATTCTACAACCTTAAAAAGCATTCTGGATTATTTGCACTGCATGCCTCACCGTGTTCTGGGATAGGGTCATTCTGATGGCATTCGACACTGCTTTGCTATAAGGAGTCTGGGTGGCAGAGAGCATTACATGTTGAACTTTTAACCCAAGTCTCGAGGTTCAGATCTACCACTTGGTTCACGGGAACACAAGAAGCAGCCTCGCCGTGCATGGAGCGGGCTGCCAGGAGTGGTGGCGGGTTTGGGGTTTCTTGGCCTGACTTTATTTATGAGGGCTTCCAGAAACCGTACCCGTTGGTGCTTCACAGTGCCATCTGGAAAATGTGAAGTTGGAAGTGGAATTTCACTGTGCGTCCTCCACCCCCGTCTCTGCCTCACCACAGTCACGCACATGGTGGAAGCCAGCCGCCCACAAGGCGGGTGCGGAGTGGGCTTCGGCTGGTGGCAGGCTGCTTGAGGACTGAGCACGACGCACTGGCGTTCTCACCCAGGAAAAGGGGGGGGAAAGGTAGACACCCTGACTCACATCTCAGACACTTCACAGTTGTTCACATCCTGAGGGCACCAGGTCTAGATGGTGGTCATCTCTGCCATTGCTTTTGTTTCCGTGTCACCATTCTGATTTAGAGACACATCATGGGACCCAAAGAGCTGGCAGAAGACCCTCAGGCCGAGCTTATTTGAAACGTATTCGTACAGAGACAGCCCAGCACCGTTTATGCAGAATTTATTTGCAGCCTTCAGAGCCACTTGACGCGTCTCAAGTTGGGGGTCCCGCTGGGTATTGGTTAAAGTGCTGCTAACCGAAAGGTCCACCTTTGACCCCACCAGCTTCTCCATGGAAGAAAGATGTGACGGTCAGCTCCTATAATGACCAGTGTTGTTAGGTACCTTAAGTCAGACCCGACTCGCAGTGACCCTCCCACCAGTGGGCAGGAGGAAGCCCTGCCCGGCCCTGCCGCGTCGTCTCCTGTGTTTGGACCCGTGGTGGCAGCACAGTGGCCGCCCGTCTTATTGAGGATCTTCTTGGTCCTCACTGGCCTCTACCAACCGTGGTTTCCTTCTTCAGAGAACAGTCCCTCCTGACAGTATACCAAAGTGTGTGAGACCAAGTCTGGTCATCACAGCTCTGGACACCCTGTGGACAGTCCTGCTGGGATGGTAGAGTCACCGTGAGGCAGGACTGTCTTGAGGGGAGGGTGGGAGTCCCCACCAAGCTCTGTGTGATGTGCTGACATTGGGGTGAGAAGTGCTGTAGTGTCTTCATGGCTAAGAAGTAGGGCTCTGTTTGTGCTGGGAATAGAGATAATGACCAAAAGTGGACACTCTGCATTTAAGGCCCTTGGCTCCTTCTCTGATTTTCCAGGTTACTCTGCACATCTGTTTACCTCTTTGAGCACAAGTTTCTCATGTATAGATGAGGAATAACATTTACAGGGCACTGTGTTGTCCTAGTGATAAGAATCTACGCTGCAGTCCTGAAGGCAAACAGTGAGAATCTGTCAGCTGCTCCATGGGAGAAGGATGGGCAGTCTCTTCCCTTGTGATTAACTGCCCCGGAAAACCCGCCAGAGGGTCAGCTATGGATCAGTTCCAACTTGATGGTGCAAAGCAATAACATTACTGTAAAGACTGAGTAAAGTAAGACTTTTCTCATCGTTCTTTGTAGCCGGCAGGTTGATGCCAGTTCATTGTCCCCCAGTCAGAGCAGATTCCACAGCACCTTCACGGTTGCAGGGGTGTTTACATCTGTTGTTGTGGTCCTACGTTATCCATCTCATCAAGTGGCCCCCTCATTTTCAGACTCTGCTTTGTCGAACATGATGTCTTTTTCTAGTGATTGGTCTTTCCTGATGACATATCCTAGGAAATCAAGTCATTGTCCCAGACAACATCCTGTGATTACCTTAGCTAATTTTCCATAAGAGAACGCCAGGCCTTTCTTTCTAGTCTTTCTGAGTATGGAAGCACAACTGACGTTCTTTCACCATGATTAGACCTGCAGCTATTTGAAATACGAGAGAGAAGCAAAGCTTCCAGCTATTTGAAATATGAGAGAGAAGCAAAGCTTCCACTCAATGACTCCAGTATGGTTTCGCCTGACTGGTACGCTGGGAGGTGTAGTCAAGCCAGTTCTGACCCACAGCAACCCCACACACAGCAGAGCAGAACTGCCCTCTCTGTACCTGCCCCACAGTCAGCTCTGCACTGGAGCTCACAGCTGGAGCCACTGTCAGTCCTCCTAGCTGAAGGTTGTCCTCTTTTTCTGTGACCTTCTGCTCTGTGAAGCCTGGTGTCCATCTCCAAGGACTGCCAGTCCCTTCTGGTAACATGAGAGGAAGTCCTGCCTCCTCACTCAGAAGCATTCTGATGCACCTCTTCCAACAACCCATCACACCCACTGTTTCAAGTAATACTGACTCACAGCAGCCCTTCATTGGCCTCTCGAGGTTGTAAATATTTATGGGACATGACTGTCCACCTTTCTCCCATGGAGATTCAAACTGCCATCCTTTGGTTAGAGCCCAGTACACAATGCGCTTGGGGTAGCCGTGCTATGTTCATACCCTTCACAGACACTACCATCTGGACACACTTGTGGCAGCCCTGTATGTTCCTACCCTTCACAGACACCATCATCCAGAGGCATTCATTCTTCAGTCTTCTTTCTTCATTGTCCATTTTCACATGAGACAACTCAAAATACCCCGACTGGAGTCAGGCACTCCCGAGTCTTCAAAGCTTTGCTCTCTGACATTTCCGAGGAAACTTCCACAGCCCATTTGTCCAGCATGTTGCACCACGTGATTCCCTGACCACTGGTTCAGTGGGCATTGATTGTGAATCCAAGGAAAATTAAATGCTGGACAACTTCAGAGGTTCCCCCTCTATTTTCTGGCCCACTTGTGAGAATTTTTGTTTATGTTGAAGTGCGGTTCATACAGAAGTCTATATAGTCTTTAAGCTTCATGAATAAGTGCTTCAAATGTTCATTTTCTGCAAACAAGGTTTTGTCATACATTATATCCATTTAACAGGGCTTGATGAATCTTGGTCCCTTCCTGATGGCTTGTTCGTCTTCATATAGTCCATCTTCCTCAAGTGTTTGTTCCTTGCATAGATTGAATTTAAGTGTGGGGGAAAAGATAGAACCCTAACCTCATTAACATCCTCATTTAGGATTTACAGCCCTCAGGATAACGACATCAGATCATGAAAGTTAAATACATCATACAGGCAATCTTAGCATAGCAAAAATTGACACATATTTTGGGGAAATAAAATTCAATCTGTAACATTCGCCATGTACAGATTTCCATTCAGGACAAAGCATTCACGTGCAGAAACTGTCAGTTTCAATCCACAACCCAGCTGCGGGATAATGACATCGTACACACACTAAGGAAAGGCTCAAAAAAATGACACACATGTGTGTTGCAAACCATTGCAAAAGGCACAGTCTTCCTGAAAATTTCTACGCCCTCCCCCAGCACCTGCTACCAGATTTAGAATTCTCAAATTGGAGCAATTTTTCCAAGATATCAGAACAAGGACATTGGGCTCTGGTGGGCTGCACACCTTGTGGCGAGAATGGCTCGAATGGGGAAAGCAGACATTATACAGCACCCACATGACATCACTAACCTGGTGAGATTTCAAGCCTTAAACAGGACGTGGTTATTGACCCTGCCGCTGCATCTTGCAGGCAGGAAAACCTGAGTAGAGGGTGGTTTGTCAGAAGAATGGTGGCACAGTGGGCTAAGTGTTGGCCTAAAGCTCAGAGGACTGCAGCCACCAGCCCTTTGGAGCAGGATGAGGCCCTCTGTGTGCATGGAGACCTCAGCCTTGGACACACTCTGGGGCTCCTGTGGTGTCCAGGCTTGCTCAGGCTGCACTGACCAGGGGACAGTAGGTATGTCCATGAAGGCATCTCTGATAGTGAGCACCATTGGTGAGATAGGGTGTGGGGGTGTGGAGGCCAGGGTTCCGGTCAGAGTGTCAGAGCCTCACCAGGATACAGTCCTGCGTGTGGAGAGGGTAGTGGTGATGGTACTGAACCCATGGGATGTGCCGGCAGCTGTAAAATCAACTGCATTCATTCTGTTCTGGAACTTTTCCTTTCTCTGTGACTGAACATAGGTCAGGCACTGCATGGATTTTGTGATGTCATTGCTTCAGAAAGCGGGTGGGGTGGGGTGGGGTGACCAGGAACAGAGTGGAGGGGGAACAGGCCACACGGAGGATGACTGGTTTCCAGCTTGACTCTGTCGGCTCTGCTCCTCACAGGTTGTCTTTCTCCTCCCAGGATTTGCGGGATCAGGCCGTGCCACTCCCTCTCTGCCCAGCCTTTGCTCAAAGGCCATCGCAGCTACTGTTCCCTGGGCAACACTGTGGCCTGAGCAGAAGGTTAGGCCTGTAACCAGGCTCGCCTTGCAGTACTGCCCATTTCTCTCCCTCCTCCTTCTTGTCCCTGGCTCTCAGCCAGTCTCCTCTCGAGACTAGAATCTCCATTCTCTTTCCTAACACCTTACAGGTGCACGCAGGTACACCCATAGGCACATGCGGCCTCAAGGTGACCACTCCGGCCCTTGCAAGCTGCTGTCCTCTGTTTCCCCACAGTGTGGACAGCGTCTCCCACGAGGTCATGCAGATCGACGTCGTGGTGGAAGAGCCCAGCGACCCTCCAGCCACACAGCTGGTCACCTGGCAGGTTGAGTACCCAGGAGGGTTCACATCAGACCTGGGCGTGTCCAAGATCTACGTCAGCCAGAAGGACGTGTTTGGAGTGATCCCGCTGGCCATGGTAAGTGCACCCCATCGTGTGCAGATGCTGAACTCCAGCAGGGGAGAGTGTCACCCCCACCCGAACTCTGAGGGGGTGAGTCCCTCAGTGAGCCCTGGAACCAGGCTCTGTACACGCCTGGGCTACGATTCGTATTGCTAGTGACGAGTACCAAAGATAAGGCTCGAATTCTGCATGTTAGACTTGTCATTATAGAAAAGTGAGTGATGATTTGACAAAGGTGTTTGCATCATTGCAACGTGGACTCTTTGGTGCCAGAGTTAAAAACACGAGGAGAAGCCAAGTTGTAAATCACATGAGGGAAAATGTGAGGTGTTGGCGAGGACCTGCACGGCCCACAGGCCCCAGCAAGGCTGGCCAGGCAGGGGCACTGGGCTGTGTGCTGAGTGTTCTAGACCTTCTGCCTTTTCAACAGAGCCACAAATGCTGCTCTAATTAGAAATGTCAATTTCTACATGTTGGAAATCAGTCTTTTAAAATGTGAAGGAAATATATAGCAAAGGCTTAACAAAAGCAAAGACTTAATGTCTTTCATATTCACAACTTGTAAAATCTTAGGATTGTGCACTTGTGGGACAGAGAGGGGCTTGCACCCCTGTTCAACTGAAGACTTCCTAGCTGTCGGACACTGATACCCTGGGGGATAAATTTACCAAACAAGCATTTATCCTCTTAGCGATTAGGAGTCTAGAAGCCCAATTTCAAGGTACCAGCACTAGGGGAGGGCTTCCTCTCTCAGCTCACAGGTGAGGAGGAAGCTGGGTCTTGTCCATCAGTATCTGGGAGGCCAGTATTCCTGGGAGATCTTCACGTGTCCTGGCATCAGCCTTTCCTGAGTCTAGCAGGCTCAGGGTCCAGTGCGGGGACATGGCTTTTCTTTTTTGGTGGTGGTAGAGCCCCTCTGCCCCCACTACTTAATAAGTGTCTCACATCTCAAGAAATTTACTCAAGACACAACCTGGTAAGTTTTGTCCTAAATGCCAACCTAAGTACCACTGATCCTACCCCTTAACAGGATAGAGGTGAGGCTGTACAACACTCAGGGTAAGGACATCAGGCCACAGAATGAAGAATGGTTACATGGCTCTGGGAATCATGGCCTAGTCACATTGGCATATGTTGAAGGAAGAGGGGCATAACAGTTCCATTTCTAACAGAGCCCCTACATTATCTGCTGTAAGACCAGCCACCTAAGGTGTGGCTTTACTCTTCCCCCCAGAACCAGACAGATACCTCCTAGGTGGCCCTGCCTCTCTCAGGAGCCTGGCAGAGGAATCTCTGTGACTTAAATGTGACTTTTCATCATCCAGACATGTGGGCATATGTGTTTGCAGACAATCATTTGAGTTCCTCCTGCCACAAAATGCCTTTCCTGGCAGAATTGAAGTCTAAGTTGACCTATCAGTTGATGGCTGATGTCCCCGAGGCCCATCTGTTAGAAACCATTGACAAGGGTGATTACGCAGTGCTGTGACACCTGGAATCTATCTTCCCGCGAATAGCAGACAGTTGCCTGGCGACACTAAGCTGATCCTCATGTCTTGTGCTGGGAAAGGGGAAGGTATTGGGGGTTTGAGCTACTAGGGGTGGCCATGGCGCTTTCTGCTGGTTAGAGGCACCGAGTTACCTGGCATGTCATTTCGTGTGAGACAGTAATATGCTCTCTGATTGTTAGTGATTCCATTCCCAGAGATGGCTGGTCATTTGTCTGAATTGAGCTGACTCCTCATCGGCACCTTTGATCTGATGGGCTCTCAGCGATCCTCTCTGTACACGGTCCTCTGCTGTGCTCCACCCAGGCTGCTGTTTTCTTTGTTCCCTGCACTCAGTGCTGCTCCTTGGTTTTTGTAAATTGGTACCATCAAGTCAGCCCCCTACTCGTGTGACTGTATATACAACAGACAGAACTCTGCCTAGTCCCGAGGTGTCGCAGTCATTGTTGTGTTGGAGCCCATTATTGCAGCCACTGTGCCAGGCCATCTCATTGAGGGTCATCCTCTTTTTGTTACCAGCCCTTGGGGAAAAAGGGATCAGGCCAGGAAAGGTGGAGAGTCAGAGAAAGAGCGGAAGACCCTCAACCAGAGGACTTGACACAGTGACTTTAACAATGGACCCGAGCCTTTCAGGGATCATGGTGGTGGTACAGATAAAGCAAGGCTCGGGTCTGTTTTTAGGAGGTCACTATGTGTCCTAGTCGGCAGGACAGCATCTCAAAACACAATTACTTTACTAAACACAATGTCCTCCTCTGGAGATGGACTCTTTCTAGTGACATGTGCAAAGTGTAGGAGACCAAGTTTCACCACGTTTGCTTTCAAGAAGTGTTCCAGCCATTCTTCTTTTACAACGTATTTGTTCATTCATCTGGCAATCCATGGTATTCAACACTCTTGGTTGACAAGGTAATTAAAAGGCATCATTTTTCCATTCTTCTTATTCACTGTCCACCTTTCTGCATACAGAGTAATTAAAGGATTATGACTTGGGTCAAGTACACCTTTGTTTTCAAAGCTCCTTTGGCTCATCCCAAATGCTCACTCTCACAGCTGTACTCTTCCACTCTCACTGGTCTTGTTGAGAGTCCACCAGAGCTCCTTACATCTAACCAAGCCCTTGTCTTCATTTTGGAAACTGAGTGATGCGAGGGGACTCTGTAAGATGGGATCTCTTGTTTTGGCTGAGTGTCACTGGAATTTTTTTCTATCTCTTTTTAAAAATAAAAATAATAATAATAATAATAATAATAATAATTATTATTATTATTAAAACCTCTTGTTTAGAGTCAACAAAACCCTGGAGGGCCCTAATGTTTAATAAATCAGGTCCAAGGGATTATATTTTAAACCTTTGGTACTATATTTGGGGAAAAATTCTTCTAAGTTGTACAGCAGTCTTCTGTCAATTTGCTGTGCTGAGGTAATCTGGATTTGCTGTGAAGCTGAACCTTGTGCCATTGGGGTCTCAAATGCAATAATGGCTGTCCATGGTGGACAGTGTTTGGTGGAGCTCCTGGCTTTAAGACAGGTTGAGAAGCAGGAGTGGCATCCACTTCCTAAACCACATGCCTCTGGAAACTCTGTGAACTTAGAGAAACTATAGTTATAGAAAGACCTCAGGTCTTTTGTTCACGGAGTCGCTATGAGTCATGTGCGACTCGACAGCAATTGTCAACAACAACAACTCATTGTACAGTGTCCTACCTTGCTATTCATCACATAAAGTTAGAAGATTATATTATGGTAGAGCTAGAAGGCATCTCAGACAAGATGTTGTTGACACTGTTATCAATCAGAAATTACATTTAACTAAAAGTAACAAATCCTCCCACCCCTACCACCAAATAATGATGTAAATATGAAAGTGTTCATACTTTTCATATAAAAAGAACTCCTGAGGTTGGCAGTCCAGGGCTTCAATGGCTCCCATTTTGTCAGAGACTCTGGCCACAATTTTTGCTTTGAAAGTTGAATGAATACCTTCTATCCTCAAAGTTACCTCGCATTTTACGATGGCTGCTGGAACCCATAGTGACTATCAGGCACATTTTCAGAGGTGGTTAATCACACAGAAGGAGAATGTGCATCCTTCTCCCATGAAATGACTGGTGGCCTTGAACCGCATGCCTTTAGGATTGCAGCACAGCTTCTTGCCACGAGGCCACCAGCGCTCCCTATTTTTCCCCCATGTTGTGGGCGCGCGCACGTGTGTGTGTGTGTGTGTGTGTGTGTGTGTGTGTGTGTGTGTATTTTCTCTGTTGTTAGGAGTAGATAATAAGCATTGTTTACAGTAATACTCCTGTTCCACTTGACTTTACTTATCTTGGTGCCTGCATAGTTTCTGTTCTCTACTGATCTTCATAAACCTTCTGAGATGCTTACTGGAGGGACCTCTGGTGCCCTGGTGGTAAGAAGTTGCAGTGCTGACCCAAAAGCATGTTAGAACCCACTAGCTGTTCCGTGTGAGAAAGATGGACAGTGTCCTGCTGTGAAATTTGCAGCCCTTGAAAACCTGCCGGAGGGTCAGCTCTAGCTCTGAGTCTGTTCCCAATTGATAACACATAACAAACAACTACCACTTACTAGATATGTTTATAGCGATACTTGATTGTTCCACTTACTTCTCTGTAAAGAGAATGAATAATAAATCATAAAAGTGCCCATTCTTCACGTCTTTGATCTTGACACGTGTTTGAGGGTGTTCTCCCATCTTCTCTCACTGTAGGTCTGTCTTGCACATTTCATTATACTTTGCCTTCTTGAGCCACACCTCCCCCGTTGAAATATCTGTTCATATCTTTTAAGTCATCATTTCTTCCATTTGCTTTCGGTACTCTACATTCGAGAACAAACTTCAGAGTGTCTTCTGAATCCATTTTGGATCCTTCCTTCCTTCCTTCCTTCCTTCCTTCCTTCCTTCCTCCCTCCCTCCCTCCCTCCCTCCCTTCCTTCCTTCCTCTTTCTAATGCCCTTTCATGTTCTTCATGTATGATGTCACGTATCTGCTCTTGGATCATTAGTATTCAATGTGTCAAATCTGTTCTTCAGAGAGTCTTCATTCAGATGACAGATGCTCAAAATAGTACTTTTCTCTGGCTCTTATATGCATTTTCATTTTCTTTTACTTCAAATTGAATTTTTTTAATGTATAAATGACTAATGGTTTGTTTTGCAGCTGGCCCCTGTGGTGCTCTGACTTTTTCATTGATATTCTCTATCATGTCTTTGCACAGATGTAGTCAGTTTGATTCCACCATTCTCCATCCAGCAAGGTCTACATATAGAGTAAGTTACCATTTATTTTGTTGAAAAATAATTTCTAATTAATAAGTCATTAATTAATCTTGCAAAATTCTGTCATGCCGGCAACAGTATTGTTGCTATCACTGAGATCATATTTCCCAACTACCAATCTTTGTTTCCAAATTTCGGATGCCAACCACCAGTAATTATCAGTATATCTTTATTGCATATTTTATTCGTTCCAGAGTGCAGGAGTTGCTTTAAAAAATCATCCATTTCTTCATCTTTGACATTAGTGGTTGGTACATATATTTGAATAATAGTTGTTTTAAGTGGGCTTCCTGTTAAGATTCCTATTGCTGTAGGCATATGGATATTATCCTACTGCTGACAATGTTGTACTTTGGGATAGATCTGAAATGTTCTTTATGATGATGAATCTGATATCCTTCCTTTTAATGTGTCGTTCCTGGAATAGTAGACCATATGAGTGGATGATTAAAAATGGCCAATAGCAGCCCATTTCAACTCACTTGTGCCTAGAATCTCGATCTTTATTCATTCCGTTGCAGCTTTTATTACTTTTTCATTTTCCTACGTTCACACTTTGTACATTCCATGTTCCAGTTATTAATGGGTATTTGCAGCTGTTCCTTCTAATTTTGAGTTGTGCTCCGTCAGCAAATGAAGGTCTCAAAAGCTTTGCTTTATAGACATCATGTAGGCCATCTCTGCTCTGAGGAAGCGGCTCTTCCCCGGTCAGATTTCCGAGGCCCTTCCCGCCGGAGGGGCTCATGCCCAGCGTTAAACCAGACAGTGTCCTAATATTCACAGGTGGTTTCACTGGCCAAGTTTTTCTTATCAGGAAATAGATTGTTATGGGGGGGGGGAAAAAAAACCCCAATCCAAGCCAACTGCTGTTGCTGTGGAGGGGGGGGAAAAAAAACCCCAATCCAAGCCAACTGCTGTTGCTGTGGAGTTGATCCTCACAAAACGCCACAAGGACGGAGTAGAGCTGGCCTTTAAGGATTCCGAGGCTCTGAATCTTTGCAGGAGCAGACCCGCCACCGCTTCCTCCCGTGGCCGAGTTTCAGATAGCAGGTGAGCACTTCAACCACTGTATCACCAACATAAGAGCTTTTCTATTTTCACTAAAATGAAACCACCATGGAGTTGCTAAAGCTGTTCCAAGTCCTAACGACTGTCTTTTTGTGAAGCTGTGAATCTTGAGGAAAGAAGACTGCCCCCAGGGAGGCTGGGAGGTCCCAAGCACTGGCCTTTGAGTTAGCAGCCTGGCATGTCGTGCACTGGTCCACTGTGGCTCCTTCTAGAGTGCCACTGTTGTTGTTCCGTGCCTCAAGTCCACTGTGACTCAGAACCACCCTGTGAATAACAGATCTGGGCCTGGTCTCTGACATGCTCGAGTGTTACAGTCAGCGTGTCAGACTGTCTTGTTGAAGATATTCATCTCTTTCCCTAGCTCTCTTCCTTGCCAACGTGAAGTCTTTTCCCAAGGACTGGCCCCTCCTCGTAACATGGCCAGAGTATATGAGACGAGGTTTCACCTTTCTTGCCTCTCAGGAGCACCTTGGTTGTATTTCTACCAATTTCTTTGTTCCTTTGGCAGTCCATGGAGCAATAAGTACTCTTTTCAAACACCAAAATACAAGGGCATCGACTCTTTTCTGGTCTTCCTTATTCATTGTCCAAATTTCACATGCATGGGAAGCATTTGAAAAGACCATGGCTTAGATCAGGTGCACCTTCATCTTTAAGCTGACATCCTGGCTCTTTAGCACTTTGGTGAAGTCTTTGACAGCAGATTAACTCAAAGCAACACATCTTTTTTTTTGTTTGGGTTTGTTGTTTTTTGGGTTTTTTTTTTAAATCTCTTGATTTCTTGACTGATGTTAATGTGGATATTGGTTATGGGTCCAAGTAAAATGAAATTGTTGATTAGCTCAGTCCTATCTCCATCTATCACAGTGTTGCCTATTGTCCATGGAGAGGATTTTTGTCTTCTTGATATCAAGATATAATTCACAAGGCTGTAAGCTGAAGGTTAGATCTTCAGCAGGTACTTGAAGCCTTCTTCACTTTCTGCAAGTAAGGTTGTGTCATTTGCATAATGCAGGTCTTTGATGAGTCTTCCTCAGATTCTTATGCCACATACTTCTTAATATAATCCAGCTTCTGGATTTATTGCTCAGCATACAGATTTAATAGATATGGAGAGGGAACCCTGACATGTACCATTTCTAGTTTGAAGCCATGCAACATTCCCACCAGAAATACTTAATTATGGAATTCAAAGCATGATGGCACCTGTAGGACTGGGACCACCACCTACTTTTTGTCCAGTTTCGCACGTTTCCCTCCTTTGACAAGTACTACCTTAGCACATTTCCGTTACTTTTATTAGTCATGACTTTTCCTTGGATGACAGGTCTCCACCTTACACAAGTTCTGGCTTTCACAGACTTTTACTGTATAAACAATACCCAGGAAAGAGTGTTGTAATTTCTTTCCAAAATAAGGCGTTGGCTGCAGCTCCATCTTTCACAGACAGCAGCAGTGTGAGATGGCATGGGTCTCTGTGCTGGGAAGTGAGTCTGCATCCCCTTTCCAAGACATCTTCAGTGGTATCTAATCAGAGCTACTTCACTTCTTTCTGAAGTGACCCCTGCAAACTGGATGTGCCTACCTTCATCCTTCAAGAGATGGAAACAGGACAAGGGAAAGGTATGCTCCTTCATCCAGGAGTGACGCTTTACTCTGCTCCAGGCTCACTGGCCAGGAACTCAGACCCGAGGCTGCAAGGGAGGCTGGGAGGGCGGGCTGTGTTCTGGGTTGACTAAGTGCCCAGCTATAGCATATGGCAGTGGAAGGGAGGAATGGTGTCTGAGGGAGCATTGACCGTATCTTGCCTGCCACAGCCATCTGAAATATAGTTGCAGGGGAAAAGGCAGCCTTGGATACATCTAGTTTGTGGATGGTGTGTGCAGTCAGGCACTCTGCGGTTAACTGAAAGATTGGGAGTTCAAGACCACCCAAGGGGCCCTGTAAGAAAAGTGGGTAACCCACTTAAAAATCAGCTCTTGCCAGCCCCGTGGAGCCCAGCTGAACCCTGATGCACATGAGGTCTCCATGAGGCAGAGTCAGCTTGACTGCTGCTGGTTTAGGGGGACTCTGAGTGGCAATGTGATCGGACTTTGTAATGAATTGACTGTGGGTATGAAGGGAAGAGACGACCTGTGACAGGGCCCCCACAAAGTTCCACATGTATTTTCATGATAGCACCACACAGATGTGAAACATCAGACAGATACTATGGCGAATGTGTTCGTGCAAGAATCTTGGCATACAACTCTGACGAATTCATTAAGCTAAACTTTAAGAAAGAAATTTTATGAATCAAAGAACATTCAATTTATTGTATATTTTTTACACTGATTGCCAAATTGTGCTCCGGAAAGTTTAACCAACTACAGTCCCCCCTGCTGTGCATAATTACATGCATTTCCCTGCAGCATCACCAACACTAGGATACCAGAATTGTTTAAAATGGGAAATTGAGTAACTAGAGTCTTAATTTCAGTGTTGTCTTAATTTGTCTTTCTTTCGCTACATTTTTAAAAATTTCCTTATTATATGTAGTTAAGTGTGTCAGAGACAATAAGGTTGGCACAGAATAGAGCAGGTTTCAGGGCTTTTGTAAACAGGGTCGCCATGAGTCGCAACCAAACAGCATATAACAACAACAATTAAATGTTTTTTCCTGCACCTCCCTTTTTTCCTGATGGAAATTCCACAGTTTCTCACTAATTTGATAGGAAGGATGCGATTCATGTAATTGACGTGGTGTGAACAATCTTCCCCATTTCCTATTTACCTTCCGGTTTTGAGGGTGACAGGCTCTGGCAAGCGTCTTTATTTAACTTATTGTCAAATACATTCATCTTTTTCATCATGAAAATTCCCTCCAAATCTTAAGGACAAAGAACCAGGTATGGGGTTTTTGGGTTCCTTTTGTATGTTTATATATATATATATATATATATATAAAATACATCCCGTTGGGTAGTGGTCGCTAGAGGAGTATAGTGGTGACTCTCTTGTTAAAATATATATAAATATATATAAAGAAATAGAAATATATATAGCTGCTTAATACTCACACAGGACAATGGCTAAAACTCTGTTGTTGGTGTTGGAAGCCACTGAGTTGCTATTGACTCCTGGCTGCCACATGGTCAGAAAACTGTCCTGTCTGGTCCCTGTGGCTGCCTAATGGCTGCTTTATGGAATCAGATCACCTTCTTTCCTACAGAGCCACCGGTGGACTTGAAACACTGACCTTTTGGTTAGCAGCCAAGTGTTTAACCATGGTACCACCATGGTTTGTTGTAGTCTTACAGAAGTAGTGCTGGACAGATAGGGTCAATCCTGGAGGGCTTCCAGGGATATGAAGGGAGGGACAGGGGTTGAATGAAGGAATAAATGATGTACTCCTGGGAGTTTGATGAGACATTGTAATTAATTGCATTAACCAATTGCAATTCATTATTTAAAGCAAAATTGAATGAATGAAACCCAATTTTAAAAGCTTTTTAAAAGGAAGCGGTGCTAAAAGCACAGCTGGTTTCCAACAGTTTGGGCAGTTTTATCATATTGTTGAGGGCTTGAGCTCAGCCCCAGGTGGTCGCGCCCCATCCTCTGAGATGTGTGTGATTTTACCCCCTGAAGGACTTCGCGCTATGAGGCTGTGGAACATTTGCAGTCAAAGCTCATTTCCCAAAAGGTGACTTGCTTTGGTAGTTTGATTTTCCCCCTCTGAAGTCTGCAGCCTTGGAAGTGAAAGTGTGTCTGCCTTTTACTTCCTATCACACGTTTCTCTGAATCTTGTGACATTGTTGGTATGAGTTGCACATTCAGAAAACCGTCCTGTCTTGAGCTGCAGATCCACGTGCTGGGTCCTTAGAGAGGAAAATCTTAGGAAAGGTCATTAAATACACACTAGCATGAACATCTCACCTCCGCTGTGGCTGCACTTTCCTGTGTGAATGCAGGAGGCGGAGGCATAATCCTCCTTTTCTGGGGGAGCCACCATTTCTCAGGTTCCTAAGCAGAGCCTTCTGGCTGCTTCCTGAACCACCACCACCAACTGCTGGCTGCCCCACTGCCTCAGAGCAGAGCTGTGCTCCATGAGGTCTCAGTGGCTGGGTGTTCCTAAGTCCATTGCCAGGCCTTTCTTCCGAGGCACCTCTAAGTGGACTTGAACCTCCAGCTTTTCTGTTAACAGCTTTTCTGTTGATATGCTGTTAACTGTGTGTGTGTGTGTACCACCTGGTGACTGTTGCTTCCTAAATCTTTGCTAAATCAGGTCCTGAGAACAGGGTTTGGAGACCACGATGCTGATACACACCCTCTCGGTATGAGTGTCACGCTTGCTGGCCCTTTAAAGCATGCGATCATGTATGCTTACTGCTAGAATGAAGCCCGCATTGTCGAGCCCGTTGGGTAGTGGTCACTAGAGGAGTATAGTGGTGACTCTCTTGTTAATGTGGGAAATTGAAGAGGGACAGCTCCAGCTCCTGTGAAGTTTCAAGAAAACCTCTCCCAGGCAAGGCTCCCAATAAAAAGCTCACTTCATGCTGTGTCCTACCTGTGCCGAAGTGTAGCTCGGACAGAGCTCTGACTTTAGACACGAGCTGGTCAGCATATGGGGGGACCAGGACGGATGACATGTACGTCAGCCTTGCAAGCCATCAATGGTCCACTCTGGCCTCTAGAGTGATTTTCCAGTGGGGACATCATGCAGCATTGATGATGCTGATGGCATTGTGCTTGACTTGCTGGGCTAACTGAAGGACATTAGTGGTTTGACTCCCACCAGCCGCTCCTTGGGAGCAAGATGAAGCTGTCTGCTCCCCTAAAGGCTATAACCTCAGAAACCCAACGAGGTGGGGTTGGGGTGGCAGCATCAGAATGGATACTTCTAGCAGTGGGGTTGGTGGGTTTTGGTAAGGGTCAGACAGACGTGTCTCTCAGACCAGCCCTGAGGTCAACAATCTTGAAGCAGAAACAAGAGTCGAAGGTGCTGCATGCTTTTCAGGGAGTGTGGTTGTCTGTTGCATTGCTGGCTACTTCTCACAGTGCTCGTGGTCTTCAGTGAGCTTCCACACTGCCTTGTGGAGCCTCATCTTCTGTGGTACCTTCCTTTGCAGGGTCTCCCTGCTCAGCTCCCACTGTGGTCCTCTTGACCCTTTCTCTTTGCCCACCCATGGTGTCAATAGCTGGACAGTGACTGGACATGCTAGGACTGGGCTTGCTGGCTGTCATCTCACCAGGCAGAGCAGGAACAAGAAGCCACACACAGATGCCCAGCGCTCCCAGACCTCCCTGGGGTTGGAGCCAGACCACAGCAGTGGAGGAAGTGGCCCAGCAAGGCAGCCATAGCTGTGTTCTGGTTCCCAGTGCCTGTGAAGTTGTCAAGTTGACGCTGGACTGCAGTCTGGTAAGTCTGCAGCAGCGTGATAAAGAAGTTTTAAATATTTCCAAAATGACCAACTGTGGTACCGTTTCTCAAAGTGAATTGATGCTGTAGGGGAAATGGCAACCACAGATTTCTCAGTGGAGGGCCCTACAGACCATCCATTTGTGAAAAATGCCCCGTCTGTGACTCCCATCAAAGAGCACAGTAAAGCGAGGTGTGCCCTTTTGCCCCTTTTGTCTACTCCACACTGTTTCCTCATTCCATCGTCCTCTCGAACAACATCCAAATCTAGCCAGTCTCCAGAGGTCTCATGCAAAGCAGAAGCATCCAGGCCCTGGTGCAATACCACGGAGAAAACAAATCTGTCTGAGAGAAAGTACAACCAGAATATGCCTTAGAGGCAAGTTGTCAGGAGGGACAAGTCCTTGAAAAGACATCATCCTTCTGGGAAAGATCAGAAGGAAAGGAAGACCCTCAATGGAGATGGACTGACACAGTGACTCTAACAGTGGTGGTGTTACTGTAACAGTGGACTGAACCATATCAGAGATCGTACGGATGGCACCAGATAGGGCAGGATTCAGCTCTTTGGTTCATAGGGCCACACTCGACAGCATCTAACATCAGCACCCTAAACGGCATCTCTCATTAGTGTGAGTTGAGTCTGGGTAACTGTTCCCACCCAGGTGATCTCTATGCAGTTTACACGTCTGACTGCTGAGATATTTTCTGATGTGATTCCTGAAATGACAAGACTATCATCATTCAATATCTTCTGTCTTCCAAATGGGAGTCTGGATGGTGCAGGGGTGAAGGACTAGGCCGCTAACCAAAGGTTTGGGAGTTTGAACCCCCCAGTGGCTTCACTGTGATGGCCTGCGTCCATAAAGCCTGCAGCCTCAGAGACTCTGTGGGTCAGTCCGTTTCTGCCCTGCCCAGTCACCGTGACTCAAAGTCATCTAGAGGGCTGGTTTAGGGGTACCCTCTTACCTCACATGGGTCTCCTTGCCTCTTACAGGCCATGGCATTTTCTTCTAAATTGAAGGTACATTAGAATGCTTTATTCTGGTTAAACTCTGCCCCCATTTTATAACATACATTTGCTACTGAAATCCTTCCAATGAAAGGAATTTAAAATTTGTTGACTCTAATACATCTCTTTGCTTAAGTGAAGTGCACTTCCTTGTTACCAGCCACCCCCCCCCAACCCCCGGGCATGCTCACTGCGTTTGTGAACACAGCTGTCTTTTGCACGGCGTGGATCACGGCCAGACCGCATCCCCTTGCGGGTGCACGCCAACAGATACCAGCTCCGCCCATCTCGGGAGAAGCACAGCAGGTGCTGAGGAGCAGCAGCTTCTTCCCCAGGGGAATGTATGTGGGTCTGTGGAGCTAGAGGGGGTCCTGGTGTGCAGACACCCTACTGTTAACTGAAAGTTTGGTGGTCCCAGTCCCTCCTGAAGTGCCTCAGAAAAAAGGCCTAGGCCTCTGCTTACAGAGAACCAGGCACTGCCCCTGTGGAACACAGCTCACCCCCACCTGGACACCAGCGCGACTGACGGGCAGCATGGGCCCTGTCTCCCAGCAGCTCTCAATGTCAGTGTGTATCAGCGTGGGACAGTCACCACCCCAGTGAGAACTGGAGGAGGAAGCTCCTGGACACGTTGGCGAGAGGCCTCTCCTGACTCGAGTACCACCGTGTCTTTTCATGTTTGCCATGAAAGCAGATTCCAGCTCTTTATCCTTAACTTTTCATAAGACTCCACTCCTGTGTCAGCCTGTTAATTAATATGCCAGATCCTCTCTGTTATCTTCTTCAGACTCTCTGAAAATACAGTCCCATGTGTAGCTCGCAGTGGCTTTCATTCTAACTTCTCAGCCAAGTGCAAATGAAGATGCTGCCCCCCTGAGAAGTGCCCTTCGCCAGGCACGGTCTCACTTGATGAGTCTCCACATCTAACTCATCAGTGTTCATGATGCTGGTGTCAGACACATAGTGTTTCTTGTGTGCAGTGTGGGTCTGTGTGCATCAACTCAGAATATAAATGTCTGTACGTTGAATGAGCATCCACATATGTCTGTATATGTATCGTTTGTCTCTCCTTATCTAGAAGGGATCTCTGGTGGTCTAGTGGTAAGGAGTTGTGCTCTCAATCCAAGGACACACCGTTCAAATATCCCAGCTGTTTGGCAGGAGAAAGATGGGCAGTGTCCTCTTGTGAGATTTACAGCCTCTAAAAATCCACTGGAGTGTCAGGAATGGGTCGATTCTGACCGAGTGTCATGTAACAATATCATCAACAGCAATGCATCCACATTTTAATCTAGCTACATCTGTCAATCTGTAGACCTAGCGATATCTATCTGTGTATGTGTTTCTAAATATATGGAAATGGGACCGTGATAAAGAAGACCACAGAAGAATATATGCCTTTGAATTGTGGTGAAGACAGTTGCATACCTCATGGAATGCCAAAAGAACCGACAAAACATTCTTAGAAGAAACATAGCCAGGATGCTTCTTAGAGGCAAGGATGGTGAAATATTAGATATATTAGCGGGCCAGTCCTTGGAAAAGTAGATTGTGTTGGAGAAATGGAACAAGGGTCCGGGAAAGAAAAGAATACTCTGAATGAGATGGCTTTACACAGTGCATGAATCTAGCAGAGATTGTGAGGGTAGCACAAGACGGGGCAGAATTCCGTTAGACACATGGCTGCTATGAGTTGATGCCAACTCCACTGCACCTAACAACACAGATAGACAGATGGGTAGATGTGTGGGAGGATAGACCAAAATAATGAAGGAAATAGATGATGCTGGTGACAATGATCTTGTCATTGATGTTGGTGTTAGGTGTCACTTAGTTGGTTGTGACTCACCTGCTAGAACAGAGCAGCCTTTCCCCGACAGGCTTCCCAGCATTTGGGAAAGCAGATGGCTAGGTCTTTGTCCGCAGTGAATGATTGGGTGAGTTCAAAGCACAGTTTTTGTTAGCAACTGAGAGCTTAACCATCTCACTACCAAACTAAAACAAAGCCCAGCCCCTGGCCATAGAGTTGATTCTGACTCCTGGTGATCCTGTAGAACAGAGAATTACCCCATAGGATTTCTCAGAGCATATTGCCTCATCTTTCTCTAATAGAATGCCTAAGAGATTCAGTCAACCTTTCAGTTGGCATTCCAGTACTTAACCCATTGTGACATCAGTGTCCCTTTTATACATGTTAACTCACATGTTCCACCATTACCAGTGATTGTCACCAAGCAGGGTTTCATTCATGAGGTCGCAGTGAGTCAGCACCAACCCCACATCACCTAGCAACATCATGTTGTTGTTGTTGTTATGTGCTGTCGAATCACATGCGACTCCTAGCGACCCTATGTACAACAGCCCTAAACTCCGCTCTGTCCTGTGCCAATCGCACTGTCTCTGACACTCCCATCCCAATTATCCCAGTCACTGAATCAATCCACCTCATAGAGGGCCTTCCTCTCCTGCGCCGTCCCTCCACCCTCCCAAGCATGATATCCCTCTCCAAGGACCGGTCCCTCCTCACAACATGTCCAAAGTATGTTAGACGGAGCCTCAGAATCTTTGCCTCCAAGGAGCCACCCGGTTTAACCCTTTGCAGGACAAATCTGTTTGTTTTTCTAGAAGTTCATGGTATTCTCAATACTCTTCTCCGGCACCACAGCAACATCATACTCCAAGCAATAGTGGAGGAGGTCCAAGCTGACCAGCAGAGAAGCTGAACTGAACCACATGGCTGATTTCCACAGTCCAGGCCCATGGCGCACCCACTTGCCCCCTCACCAAGGGAAACAGGACGTTTGAGGAATGGATCCACTTGATTCACAAACAGGTCCTTTGAAAATGCAAGTGAAAGGGGTGCGGCCACAGATACTGCAAATGGAGCAATCTGACTAGCATGCAAGATGTGTCTGGAAATGAATCCCTTCTTGTGCACAAAGCCACTGCCTTTGCCTCTCTGCCCACTAGGCTGCCCTTGATGGTCCTCATGAGCCGTCTTTCCAGAGATGGTTTCCCATGAGGTGATGCAGCTGAGCTTTTAAAGGAATGCTACAGTTTGTCAGTCTAGACAGGCTACCACTCATGTTGCTAGTCACATGGTATCTTAGCCCCATCCCCCAGTGTCTAGGAGTAGAATGTTCCAATGAAATTCAGGGTCAGGAAACTGGAGCAACCCCATCCACCTCACCGATGTTTGCTGAGCTCGGACAGGTTGCCTGACAGTGTTCTTTATGAGAGGGGATATCAGAAAGGATTCTAAGTTTGAAAACCTAGATCCCATTGCAGGTGGAAGTGAGTCAGGATCCAACTCTACACCACCGAGGTGTTGGTCTGATGGGAACAAGCTTCCTTGTGAGGAGTAAGGAGCCCTGGAGGCAGAGCGGCTGAGCAGTTGTCCGCTGGCCAAAGAGTCAGCAGCTCAGAACTCTGCGGGGTGCTTCTCTTCTGTCCTACACGTTGTTACAGGTCAGAATTGACAATAGTGGGTTTGATTTTTTTCATTTGTGTTAATGAGAAAGAATTGATCTTAAGATATTTTTGAGACTCACAGTACAGTATACCTTGAAGAGTCCAGATGAGCTCTCTGAACGATTGCCCCGACGTAGTCATTAAATTTTCAGCGTTAATCCAAAAACCATTCCCTAAAATCTTCATTTAAACGAAAATGTGCCTAGTGATACTTCAAAGAATTTTGAGATCACATTACAAGAGAAACTTGGAAGGTTAGTTAGGAATGGTGAGTTTATGTTAAAAGTGACTGGAATAATTTGGAAAAGGATAGTGTGAATGGATGTCCAACCTGAAGAAAGCCACCAGTGTCACCCGAATGGAAATGTAGAAATGGTTGAGGTGCTATTTCTTTGGCTACATATGTTGTTGTTATTGATTTTACATGTAGAAATTGTTGAGATGCTGTACCTTTGGCTAGATATCTTGTTGTTATTGATTATACATGCAGAAATTATTGAGATGCTATGTCTTTGGCTACATATGTTGTTGTTGTTGTTGTTATGTGCCATCAAGTCACCTGTGACTCATAGTGACCCTATGTACAACAGCTCTGAACTCTGTTCTATCCTGAGCCAATCTTATTGTCTCTGACACCCCTATCCCACCTATCCCCATTACCCCAGTCACTGAGGTAAACCATTTCATCAAGCGTCTTCCTCTCTTGCGCTGTCCTTCCACCCTCCCAAGCATGATGCCCCTATCCAAGGACTGGTCCCTCCTTGCAACATGTCCAAAGTACGTCAGACAGAGCTTCAGAATCCTTAACCTCCAAGGAGCAGCCTGGTTTCACCCTCTCCTGGTCAAACCTGTTTATTCTTTTAGCAGTCTACAGTATATTCAATACTCTTCTCCAGCACCACAGCTCAAAAGCATCAATTCTCCTTCCATCATCCTTAATCATTGTCTAGCTTTCTGAGGCATAGTGCGTGATTGCAAAGACCATGGCCTGGATCAGGGTCACCTTAGTCTCCAGACTGACATCGTTGCTCTACTTTCATAAAAATTAAAGTTTTTTACAATTGTATATCTATTTATCCTGCCCCCCCCCCGTAATGGGTTTCCCATGGGAAATTTTCCAATGTTCTGGTGTTCCTTAAAGCAGACATGATCAATTATGTAACCCTTTGTTATTGGAAAGTGCTAAAGAAAACTAGTAATTGCAAGAACTCAATAAACTCAATTCATTGTCATTGAGTTGGACTGACTCATAACTGACCCTCCAGCAGATTTTCAGAGGCTGTAAATCATAGGCAAACGGATGGAGGAGGAGATTGCCCATCTTTCTGCCGCAGAACGGCTGGTGGATTCTGACTCCTTGCCTTTGAGTTGACAATGCATCGCATTACCTACTGAGCCGCCAGAGCTCCCTGATGGAACTGCAGGGGAGGTTGAAATATGAATTGATGTATTGTTTAAAAAAATCCATTAAAGCAACAACTCCACAAACACTTTGTGTTGTTACTCTTTTTGTGTGTGTGTGTGTGTTGTTACTCTTTAGCTGATAGGTAGATATCAGTATATAAATTTTCAACGTGAGAAAATTAGAAGAAATAACTCTGACCTATTTGGTGTCTATATACCAGCCTTTTCAGTTTAATTATCCATTAAGTGCAATCTAGACTAAACAGAATGGTCTATCATTTCCCTCAATTTCTCTCAATGTAGGAGAATATGAATGCAAATATGGAACTATTTCTTCCTTATCCTTAAAAAAATACTAAAACAGAAACCAACAACAAAAAGCAAACCCAAAACACCGACAAACTGAAAAGGAAAGAACAATTGTGGTCCCATTGACCGTGATTTCTGAAGATCTTGGTGTTTGGGGTGGAACTGTGTGCTGTGGGGATTTCAGGGACTTAGGGTTTTTTTGATGGTTCAAATCCACCACCTACCACAGGGGAGACAGGTGGGCCATCTGCTCCCTTGTGATCTACAGCCTCTGAAAATCCACTGGAAGGTCAACTAGGAATTAGTTCTGATTCGACAGCACTGAGCTGATACTGAGCTGACTTTCAGAAGTAGATCCCTGAGCCTTTGTTCTGAAGCGCCTCCAGCCCTTCCATTAACTGCCGAACCCATTCACTGTTTGCCCGCTCCTTTTACTTAGCCCTTCCCCCATCCTCCTCGTCTCCTTTTCGTCTCTGTTTCCCACCCCTGAGTGTCCTTTCCCTGCATTTACCTAGTACCAGTGCATTCTCAGTTAAGATGCACAGGGCCTCACTTCCTATGTGTTTGCTTAAAAGACCAGGCTCCCTGGGCTAATAGAGACTTGGCTTTAGACACCGATTAAGCTGGCGACTTAGCTGACCCCCACCAGTCAACCTGAAGGCAAACAATAGACACACCTAGAAAGTGTTGGAGAAAAATACTGCCTGTCCGTGGGCTTGCAGAAGAAAGACATCTGCCTTTGAAGAAATGCAGCTAGAATGCTCATTGGAAAAGATGATGATGAGACTCAGTTTCACATACTTTTCACACGTTCTCAGGAGGGACCAGTGCCTGGATAAGGGCCACTGTGCTTGGTAGAGTCAGTGAAATGAGGAAGATCCTCAGTGAGGTCGAACGACACGGTTTTGGCAAGAGTGGGCTCCGACCCCGCAGTGATGGTGAGGAAGATGTCAGGGAGAGGGTAGTGCTTCCTTCTCTTGTACAGGGAGTCACTGTCAGGCAACTAACTCTCTAATACTTCCCAACAACAGCACCCTAAGTCATTTACTACTAATAGAATCATAGTGTGTCATAGAATCATGAGAAATGTCAGTAGTATCAGGAAGAAACACATCTCCCTGCCTCCTCACCAGCTATATAATAAATGGGATGGACAGAATGGTTCCCTGAAGTAAAAATCTAGGCAGTCACCACCTAACGGGTGTGGTCATTACAGTTCAAAGTGACTTTTGATGGAACTTACTTTCCCCCAACCTGTCAGCAACAAGGAAAGCGAGGAAGTATTTAGACTGCTCCGCGTGTTCCATGCAAATCTATTTTCCTGACAATTTTGAAATGGAAATGGAGGCTCTCAGTTCTTAGGAATCTGCCGTGATATGCAAGTCTAATAAGACAACATATGGAAAAGCAATGCCATGATTAAGGGAAGGATTTTGCTAAGCCTGCTAGCACAGATCTGAGAACTCTAATTCAATTCATGAACCTTGCATTTCTATTTTGAAAACATGTGAGTAGCCAGTTAATTATCTTTCCTTGTTTAAGATGTTACTAAACACTCCATACCAGACGTAACAGAGTCATCTTCAAAATATAGAAGAAACATTGAACTGTTTTCTGAGAAACGAGACAGGTGACATACGTCCCCTTCTAGTGGATGAACCCAGGTGAAGTGACTGAAACCACAATCCATGTCTTTCTCAGTAAATCAGTCCTTGACGTAAAGAAATTCCGTTTGTAGTGATGACGCTGAGGTGTATTAATAAATATGCAATTTAGCTATGAGACATCACCCTACAAAAGTGGACAGAGGGTCCTCTTAGTGGATTGCCTAGAGGCTTCATGTTTATTGTTTTCTGGCTCACCACACCAGCTATCTAAAATTCTTACCTCAACAGTCATACCACAAGGGAAGCAGTGTGGCCATTTGTCAGATGGAGAAATTGAGTCCCTGAAGGTCACAAGACTAGAGAGATGAATTGACTTCAGAATGCCTGAGATCAGCCACCAGGACTGAAGTCCAGAGAGCTACACCACTGACAAAGCGCAGAGGTCCTCCTGCGTGTGACCTCTGACCTCTGAGGTAGCTGAGAAAGAGTAAAGTATTCATGTGTCCAACCTGTGGGTGGGTGATAAAGGGTGTCTCTACATTCAAAATGGAAGGTGGTCAGATCAGGACTGCGGGGTGACTGAGTGGCAAAGGTGTGATCTGAAGAGGTTTCTGAGTGGCACTCAGTCACTGTCAAGGTGTGAAGGTGACAGGTGTAACTCATTCTGTGCTCCGTAGCATTTTCTGTGTCTGATAGGTAATTCAGTGAATTCCAGTCATCGGGCCTTTTTTCTGAAAAGCCTCTGGTTGGACTTGCCTCCCTCCCCTTTTGGTTGGCACTGAGCATAGAAACCCTTTTCAACACCCAGAGATTCTTTTTGAATGGCGGGAGGAAATAAAAGTTACAAGGAGGAAACCCCATCATTCCACCATTTCTTCTTAAGGAGAAGTTACCAGCTTGGTGTCTCCTTTTTTTATCTGTAAGACAATGCCACAGAGGCCTCAAACATTTAACAGAATCATGACTATTTTGTTTGAAAGATCAGTGGCAATGTATTTTAAAACAGCATTTCAAATGTCCAAATTTATGATTTCATTCTCTGTAACGTCCTCACTAGGAAGGCAATCTTGCATTACCTTCTAAGAAAACCTACATTGAGATATATTGATATGGACAAAAAAAAGTGGATAGAGATGATATAAACAGATGAATAAGATGTAGTGAGAGATGTGATGGATAGATTAGTTGAGCAATAAATAGAGTTAAATACCTGGTGGATACCCCCTCTGTTGTGAAGGCCATTCACAACATCTTAGAAAGCTGCTCTCTCCTATTTCCAACCGAGTATCAACTCCTGTTAATTTGGACTCTTAACTATATATAAACTCATCATCTTGCCCCTGCATCCATATTTGAGCCCACCGTGTCAGTTCATCTCCTCAAGGGTCTTCCTTTTTTTTTTTTCTATTGTCCTTCTACTTGGCCTGCATCATATCCTTCTCCAGGGACTGGTCCCTCCTGATACCATGTCCAAAATATCACTTTCTAGGTCTTCTTAGTAGAGGAGATAGGAGGTAGCATTCTTTCTCTGCCCAGAAGAGTTAGTAAACAAAAATTGAAGCCTAGGAGAAGTTGGTTTTGGTTCCCGCCCGCCCCCTCTCCGATCTAAAGATCTCTCAGTTACATCAGCTTTTATTACTTTCTTGTCATCTTCGTTTCTCATCAGTCTCTCAGTTCACTTGTGCATCAGTCTCTGTCTGAGTCCCACATGTAGCCACGTGTGGCCCCATAACTGCTGCTGCAGGTGCAGGCTGACAAAGGAGAGCGGCTGTCCAGGATTGCCACTCTCATCTGGGCACCGAGCTGTGTGAATGCCGGCCAAGCTCAGGGGGCGCTGCAGCCAGTTCCTGACTCCCAAGCCTGAGCCCCTTCGTCCTCCCCTCGCTGGGCCTCAGCTGCGTCTTCGCAGTGGTGGTTGGAGTACAGTCAGAGCTTCGAGCCTGGAAGCTCCATTTGGCATTTTCTCTCTCAAATCTAATCTCACTGGACTCAATCCATCATCCTTCCAGCCTGTTGGCATATTTTAAGATCCCGAATCTGTGATTGAACATTTTGATTATAACTCTCAGTGCTAAGTCGTGTGGAACTATGATTAGCACCCTCTCCAGCCCCTTGTTAGCCTCATTAATTAGAGTTCTGAGCAGAGCAGGGCTTGGGGATTCCGGGAAGGCTGGGGCACCTCGTGCTCTAGGCTGTCTTACCTCACAGACTGTTCTTTCCTCGTGCCCTTTGCGGTCCCTCTCTTCTCCCTTCTGGGCACAGGAGTGCTCTTGGGGACAGTCTCAGGGTTCTCCACTCTGACCAGCAGCTATTCACCCATCATTCTAGAACTTTTGTCTCCATTCTGGAACTCTTCCATAAATTTCAGGCTCCAAAACTCCTCTTGGGTGTCCAGTAGGCATTTCATACAATTCCCAATTCCAGATCTTCCCCTTCAGATGTGATCTTACTGGAAATGTCCCTATTTAGTCATTGAAATCCCATTCTTCTTTAACTTCTCATACCAGACCCAAACCACGGAATCCTCTGCTCTCAAACCCCATACTCAGTCTATCCATTAATCCTGGTAACTGCCTTCACAGAATCTGTGCCTAGAGTCCGTCCATTTGCCAGGCTAACATCCCTGACCAAATCAGCATCTGACACTTCATATGCTTTACTTGTTTTCCCATTTATTCTTTGTTCCCACAAACATATTCTCAGTTTCCTGTATAACAGCACTCTTCCCACTTCCTCCCTGCATGTCCTGCTTCCGTTCATCCTTCTTTTCTGACCCTTCATGATTTCTGAGCTTCATTGAGAGGCCGGTGCCATCCTTTTTGTCCCGTCTGGTGAGTTGCTCTGAGGAGCATGTTTTCACCTATGTTACGGCCTACCAGATGGGCCTCTCTGTGGCTTGGTGTCTCCTGGGAGGGGTTCAGTCTCTTGTAGGCCAGTCATTCGGGTCCTTTTTGGTATTTTGAATTTTATTCAGAACAAGAGTCCTGTGTCTCCTTTTTTCTTTTTTAGTCCTCTGTCTTCTATACTTAAAACTATCTCCTGTGATTCTTGTGATTAAAGGCAAGCCTTTATGCAAATCAATGTAACATTTAAAAAATCATTTTAAAAAAGAGCATATATACATATAATATGCCAGAAGACAGCTTTGTTGTCGGATTTCCCTCATCTTCTGAAGCATCCCCCGGGCTGGTCAGCTTCTGCCCAGTGCCCTCTGATGATCCTGTATCAGAGCAGAGCGGTGCCCTGGAGCATGTTCAGTGGCTGATTGTTAGGGAATGGGGCACCAGTGCTTTCTTCCAGGGAACCCGTTATTAGAAGAAAACACCACCAAGCAAACTAGACTCATAAAGCAACCCCACTGTCATCAGGTCGTGGTGACCTTCCATTGGGCTCCCAGGGCTGAAGATCTTTCTGGAAGCAGCCTGTCTATTTTTTCTCCTGTAGAACACCTAGTGAATTTGAACTGTTGACCTTTATTTAGCAGTCCAGTGTGGAACACACTAGGACTCCTTAAGCCACACAAAAAACAAAATTGCGATGGGGTTTGTTCCAGCTCATAGCCAGCCTCCATTAGGCTTCCAAGGCTGTAAACCTTTGAGAGATGATTTCCCATCGTTCTCCCACAGGGAGTCTGATGGATTCGAACTACAGATCTTTCAGTTAGCAGCCCATTACATTATGCCTTACTCCACCAGCACTCACCCTACTCATCTTACGCTCAATGGCTGAATACACACACACACTGACTATACAGGATTTATTTGACTAAAAGCAATGAGTGAGTTTATTAAAATCCAGCCTGCCTATATTAAAGCCATACCATTGTGTAGTGGTCATCAGCTCACTCTTAAAGAACACAGGATAGCTTGAACAACCTGTTCTGGAGCCATTTGTCTGTGGACTGTAGAGTATCTGGGTATCTGCGGACTTTAGAGTACCTATGTGTCTGTGTACTTCAGAGTACCTGTGTGTCTGTTTATTTTAGAGTACCTGTATGTCTGTGGACTTGAGAGTGCCTGTGTGTCTGTGGACTTGTGAGTACCTCCTTTGCTATTTGCAAGACTCACTCTGTCCTGGGGTGTTGGTAGCACCTGTCTGTCTCTCAGTAGCTCCTCACACACTGAGAAATGCAACCACACCTGCAAACTCTGTTAGGTACTGTCCCCTTCACGGCAACCTTGTGCATGACAGGACAGAGCACTGTCCAGCCCAGCACCGTCCTCACGGTCTTTGATGTGCTTGAGCTCGGTCTTGCAGCTCCTGTATCCATGTCACATCCTAAGTCTGTGTCACGGAGGGTCTCACTCTTTCCTCAGACTCTCTGTTTTACCAGACATGCAGTTTTTCTCCAAGGGCTGGTCTCTCCTGATAACATATCCAGAGGAGGGGAGATGAAGTCTCCACATCTCTCTACAAATGAGCCCATCTTACTCTGCCCTTCTGTTCACTTTAGGAGTCCTGATGGGGTTCCTGGGCCCCATGTTTTACCCCGGTCCCTCTCTGGCACTGTACATGTTTGAGTTCTCGGCTGTGTCTTCTGTAGCCATCTCACGTGCCTGTGAAAACAACTTTGATTCTTCCTCCAGGACTCCCCCTCATCTTGATGTTCTTTGCAAACTTTTATTCAGTCTTTCCTCCTGACTTTTTTGAAGTCCCTCTTCTTTCTCTGTGTGCTTTGTGGTCGATGGCACATCCGGGGTCTTGTGGAGATTGGCCAGGTGTAATACAGAAGCCCTCCTTCACGATCCTACAGACCAGTAGCACAGTCAGGTGACCGCTCTGCTCTCCCAGTGTATCTGAGAGGTGTGTTTACAGCGCGTGGTAGGCTGTTCATGGACTCTGGCAGTACTGTGGTTAGGGCATTTCCTGCTACCTGGAAGGTCAGTGGTTTGACTCCACCAGTGCCTCATCAGGAGGAAGATGGGATGTCTGTCCCTGTAAGATGACGATCTGGGGAACGCCGCGGGGCAGTTCTCCTCTGTCCTACGGAATTGTTGCTGTGAGTCAGAATCAGCTGTGGGTGGAGTGGGGTTCGGATGATCTGTTGAGGCTGAACGGCTGCACTGTGACTCAGAGCCACGCACTCAGCGAGCACTGTTGGAAAAGTGAGGCAGACACAGGACTGCCGCAAACATTCCATTTGTTGAAAGCACAGCATCTGAGAAGTTCAGTAACACGAGATGTGCCTGTGGTGACTCTGCTCTGGCTTTTAGGCACACTTTTCTCTCTTTTTTTTTTTTAGATTTGAGCTCTTTTTTTTCTTTTTCCTCCCTCAGGATTCTTTGATTATCTGGCTTGACCGCCGATTAACCTTCAGTGAGCATGAAGTGCGTGGTGCTTCTCCTTCCGTTAGGAGCTTTATTGAGCTCATCTTAATTGCTCATCGGTGAGATTCAGAGCTCTCCTAATGTTCGTGGGCTGACTACTCAAACCAGCAAGGTCCGGGAGGGTCACACTCCACAGTCAAGCATCCAGTGCCCGTCTCCATCTTCTGAACTTGGCCTTGAGGGTGGTTGACTCTCTGTGTGGGATCTAGGTAGAATTCGTTCCTAATTTGTTCCTAGCAGCCACGGTCCTGCCATAACTTGGTTCCTAAGGACACTACTCAGTCCAAACTGTACTAATGCGAGCCAGGAGATGAAGCCTCATGTGTATTCAAGAGACCAATCCAAGAGGATGCTGAGGACAGATCTTGTGACAAAGCTTCTCAGATAACCTGGCACCTAGACAGAGAAAGCATAATTACAGAACTAGTAATAAAATAGGGAGTTCCGGTGGGTTAGTGGTAAAGAGTTGCATTGCCAACCTAAAGGCAGCCAGTTCAAATCCTCCAGCTGCTCTGTGGGAGAAAGACGGGTGATCTCCTCCTGTGAGATTTTCTGCCTCTGAAAACCCACAAGAGGGCCAGCTGTGAGTCCGTTCCTGCGTCAGAGACTCTGCTCCAAGGTCTGCCTCTCTTCCAACCCTGTAGCCCCTTTCTACAGAATCAAAGCCTCTTTCCAAATCTATAACCCTGACAGGATGGAGCGTCTAATGACATGGGAAGCTCTGCCTGTGTTCCCCTGTGCTTACTGCCCAGTGTGGGGGAACCCTGTCATGCAGCCCAGATCATAGGTCAGCATAACTGAGCCCCTGCCAGCAACCAGACAAAGAGCATCCAGAGTCCACTGACCTGTCTGGAAGAACAAGAGGGAGTGTGAACATGGGGCCTGGATGGAGACACCTGTTCAGCCAAGGTGCTGACCATTTGTGTGTGTGGCCGTCACAACCAGGGACCATTTGGATGTCTTTCAAGTGGGTGGTTCAGGAAGGAGGTCACATGAGTTAGAGGAAAACAAAACATTAACCCCCAGCTATACAGTTGATTTCTGCTCATGGTGACCTTCCACTGGGTTCCCAAGCTTGTCATTCTTTAGAGAAACAGTCTATCTCACCTTTCTCCTTCAGAGCACCTGGACATTTTGTTCAGCAGACTAGCATATAACCCACTGTACCCCCAGCGCCACTCATCCAGAGAATTCCCTGTCAGTGGACACATGGAGAGGATCATACCTACATTGAGAAGAAGGCCCTTTGACCTCTCGCTGGCTCATGGACTGTGTTTTCTGAGGACTTTTCCTTACAGGTTTCATCCAAGAGCTGCTTCCCTTCTGGTAATTTCACATCCAAAATAGTGAGTTAATCAATGCCCACAGATAGCCAGCTCTCACCCCTTCCACAGAGAAGACCCTCCGGTGTAGGATAGTTCATGCTGTCAACTGTTCCCTTGGGGTATGTGTCTGCCTTCTGCCTGAACACCTGGTTGAATTATGACTTCTGTCTTCACAAACCCTGGTTAATAAATCTCTCTTAACACCCAAGTGACATGGGCTGTTTACTGTATCTTATTATTCATTTGAAATGTAACTAAGATGTGTTCTGCTCACTCTGAGGGATTAACTTACTTTGCTACCGTATTCACTGTATGATTCTTTCTAAACAAGGCCACGGGTCATTGAAGGCTTTAGCAGCAAGACTGTAAGCAAACCCTGCTGGCATTTTGACATGTTGGCCTATGTGGAGTTCTGTTGTTGTACTTGTTGTTTGTGACAGAGAGATGGAAGGAGGTTAATTAATGAATTGTCCTTTCCTGGGTTCTTGGCAGATTACTAGCTCAGTGTACCATAACTCCAAATTATATTCCTTCCCCACAAAGAATTTCCACCGAGAAGTCCCCTTCACTCGTTCACACATGCATTGCCTGCCTTAACATAGGCACTGCATGCCCAGAATGGATCAGCCAAGTGCAGGGTCTGGGAGACAGAGCAGTCCTGGGCCCTGTCCCAGGGAGTTCCCAGTCAGAGTAGAAGAGATGTGAAACAGGAAAGCAGACCACTGACCAAGGAAGCCAACCCCAGTGCTGACAAGTCAGAGTCTTAGTGAACGGAAGAAAGAGTGAAACTGCCCCAGAGGGTTTCCAGTCTTCACACAAGCAGGCTGCCTCGTCTTTCTCCTGAGGGGTAAGTAGTGACTTCTGACTGCTGACCTTCCAGTTGGCAGCCAAATGTTTAACCACTGCACCACTAGGGCTCAGAGAAACGGCCAGTGAATAAAGCTAAAAGTGCCACATAAAAGATGCAGTAAAGGGGTCAAGACTGGACACGGTAAAGAACTGCTTTTTGAGAAGAAGATACTTGCTTAAACCAGGGAAGATTGATCTTCAGGTGGTGACAGTAAAACAGAGGTTCTCACACTGCTAGTGGGAATGCAGAATGGTACAACCACACACAGAAACACCATTGGATCTGCAACCCCATTGCTATGTGTATATCCTAGAAAAATGAGAGCTACAGCACATACAGATCCATGCACACCTATTTTACTCTCAGCATTATTGACAACAGCAAAGGATTGGATTCAACTTATGGATAGCTAAAGAGACTATGGAACACTGACAGTGGAGTGAGGTCTATCACTGAAAAATGATCCAGGGTTCCTAAGATACCACACAGCATGGATGAATCTAGAATAGATGATGCTGAGGGACATAAGTCAGTCACAAAAGGACATGTATGGTATAAGACAATTGTTACAAAAGGGAAAGGAAAGCTCTACTGCAGTGCTCTTGGATTCTCTGGGCAGAGTGTTGAAGAGTGTTGAGTGATGCAGGAAGCATCAGAAGAAGATGGAAGAAACGCACCAGTTGACTGTACCAAAAAGAATTGGTCAACACTGAGCCCTGTCAGAAGTAGCATATGATCAAGAACCGATGTTCCTGACGGATGATCGTCAAGTGGTGCTGAAGACATTGGAAAAAATAACACCCCAAGAATTGAGGGAACATCAGTTGAGGAATTTAAGCAAACAGATGCAACCCTGGATATACTCACTAGACTGTTGTTGTGTCCTATTAATCACAAGTACCCCACAGCTGACCCTGCGGTGGGCTTTCAGAAGCTGTTCATCACACGGGAGGAATTGCTCATCTTGCTCCCACAGAGCAGCTGGTGGACTTGAACAGCACGCCTTTGAGATTGCAGCACAGCTTCTTACCATTAGGCTACCAGAGCTCGTTAACTTTATGCCAAAACATTTGGAAGTCAGCTCTCTGATGAGGCATCTGAAAGAGACCCATATTTGTTTCCTTTCCCCAAAAAAAGGTGATCCAATATCAAGTGATATTTTATGCAAGTAAAATCTTGTTAAAGATTATCCAAAAACTATTGGAACAATACAGCCAGAGGGAATTTCCAGAGAAAAGTGGGATTCAGAAGAGGCCGTAGAAGAACAGATATCATTATCGAGGTTAAATGAATCCTAGTGAGGAGAGACCGGTCCTTAGAGACCATCATGCCATCATGCTTCGGAGGGTGGAGGGACGCCGCAGGAGAGGAAGGCCCTCTATGAGGTGGATTGATTCACTGACTGGGATAATTGGGATGGGAGTGTCAGAGACAGTGCGATTGGCACAGGACAGAGCAGAGTTTAGGGCTGTTGTACATAGGGTCGCTATGAGTCGCAGGTGACTCGACGGCACATAACAACAACAACAGCTGAAAGCCGAAAACACCAGAATGATATTTGCATTTGCTTTATTGACTATGTATGGTGGGAATGGCACAGGGTGGGGCAGGATGCCTTGAGCATGGTCGGGACAGGGATGGTGAGGATGGCTCAGGGTGGGGCAGGATGACCTCGAGCATGGTGGGGACAGTAATGATGGCACACGGTGGGGCAGAGTCCAGTCTCTTGCTAATAGGGTCACTGTGAGTCCTCAGCTTGGTAGCATCACACAGCAACAAAAAGGAAAGGTTTACACATAGACAAAAGCGATGTTCAAGGCTTGCTAGGAATAATAAGAGAGGTACAATAGAGGAAAAGATGGTTTTTAAAAATCAAACTAGAAAAAGGAAAATTTAGAGCCTTGCAGATGAGGAGGTGCTGGCCCTGTGAAGTACAGGGGTGATGATGTTGCAGGCAGAGGGACCTCCTCGGGGCGACTCTCAGGGGACATTGACCCCAGAGTAAGCCAGTGTGGCCAGAATGCACGTGATTCAGGATGGGAGTTCTGGTGGTATGGCATTTAAGCACTCTGCTGTTAACGGAAAGGTTATGCGTTTGAATCCACCACGTCTAGAGGCAGAAGATGTGGTGCTTTGCACCTGTAAAATGTGTTGCTGCTCTTAGGTGCTGCCCTGTTGGCTCTGACCTGTCACAGCCTGCGTGCACCATGGCGAAACCCTGCCTGGTCCTGGGCTGTGCTCACAGCGTTGCTGCATGTGGTGGCAGCCACTGTGTAAGCACATCACACATAGGCTCTTCCTCTTGATCCTGACCCTGCTATAGCAAGCGATGGCCTCCTCCAGGGACTGGTCCCTCTTGGTAACATGCGCAAAGAGGGGATAATAAGAAACTGCTCCTAGGCTCATTCTGTGGCCTGGGAGCAGACACTGTGTGGTTGTGAAAGAAAAGACTAAGGAATTCTGTCGGCAAATAGGGCCCCATGACAAGAGCACTTGATTCTCCACTTAATGAAGATCACAAGCACTGACGGTTATGAGAGTCCTACAGAAGCACCGCCTGCTGGCTTTGGTGGACCCAGCGTTTCACAGCCCTGGGAGAGCATGGCTGAAATGGGGAAAGCCAGTGATGTCCAGAACCTCAGTGTTCCTTCATCCATCTGGGTAATGCTCGGTGGAGGAGATTGTGCTGCTGAAGGGACAGGACAGTAAGGAGGAGCCCACCGAGGGTGGGTGGCAGCATGCCCGGGCCATGTCAGCGGGCATGCTAACGCGCCATGCTAACGGGCGGGCCAGCAGGCATGCTAATGAGCCATGGTAAGGGGCATGCTAACGGGCCATGCTAGTGTTTTCATCCAGTTTTCTCAGGAAACTGCCGAGTCAGTCCTGGGCATCTTGATGGCCGAAGAGCTGGGGCATGAGCAGTTTGGCGATCAGGTGGTGGACAGTGACTACATAGCAATTTGGGAACTTCAACCAGGAAGAAATGATGCTTTTGGATTGTGACGTCAGCAGATACTGACTGTGCCACGAACAGCCTGAAGAACGAATGAGTCTATCTCGGAAGCAGTGCGGCCAGAATGCTCCTTTGATGAGTGGTGAGACTTCATCTCAGGAGCTCTGGACTCCAGCTCAGAAGAGACCAGTGTCTGGACAAGGACATCATGCTTGAGTCAGCAAACAGGAGGGGTCCTCAGCAACACAGACAGGACTGGGGTGGTGGTCTCAAGCCCTCATGGCAGTGTGAGGCCAGCACAGGACCGGACAGGGCTCCCTTCCATCGTGACTGGGTCCCTGAGACTTGGAACTGACGTGCCAGCACTAACAGTGTCAGCAACGGGCCTTTAAACTCAAGCTTCTTCGCCAGAGATCTCAAGATTTGAAAACAGAGGCAGCGTAAGACAATGAACAAAGAATGCCCTGGGATGGTTTTCTTTTAGTTTCTTTCCTCAGCAAATTTAACAATTCCAAATATATCTTGGGATGTTCTTAAACCACTGTTCAGACTTGTTATAAAATTACTTCTACTAGTTTGAAACTGGTCCTGCGTAAGTTGGTGTAGAAATATTTTAGAATCTGTTTTTGTCTTTCTTGACTCAGAGAGAAGCTAAAAAACGCCGTGGGAATGGTATAATCCTTACAATTACGTAATTAACCGTGATCACAGGCATTTAAAGTGGTGGGGAGCATAGCTCAGCTGACACACGTGAGTCACCATCAGGATTCGAATCTGTGACAAATTGTTAAAATGATTTTAAACTATAAATGTATAGAGAGTAGTTTCTGTTATTTTTTTAATAAATGCTCCTCAAATACTACCAATTTCACTTGAAATAAAACCTAGATTCTCTCTCCAAACTCATCTTGTACCAAACCTGTTACTGTTCTGACGTGGGGGGCTCCCACCCAGAACTGCCCCAGGCGGTCAGCTGTACTCGGTCTGGGAGCAGGGCAGCCGGGAGGCTCTTCAGTTGGTGAGCTTCGTCTCACGTGCTTTGTCCGTGTTATCAGCAGGGGCCAGTCCCTGGAGAAGGTCACCGTGCTGGATAGAGGGATCTACCAAAAAGAGGACACACACCCCCCCTCCCCATGAAGTGGCTCGACACAGCAGCTTCAGTGGGGCCAGTGAGGACAGGGCAGGGCCAGCGGTGTTTCCATCTGTCGTACTTGATGGCGCTGTCAGAGCTGACCTGGCAAAGAGCATTTACCCTCCCAATTCCCCTCTTTCTTTTTTGGAAAGAGGGAATATGCGGAAATGTAGTATGTTAACCTGGGTGAATTACAGCAAGCAGGAGATGCTGGTGTTGGCTTCCAGCCCGGTTAAACCGTGTGAGTTCTCCCCTGGGTAATGGCGAGGATGGCCTCTGACTTCTCTGTCGTCTTGCTGTGCACACTGCATGGCATCCCCAGTCCTGTGAATGGTGCATAGATTTTGTGAAGACACACAGGCACAACACTCGGATGTGCTTTTAGCTTTCGGGAGCTGAGGTGTTAGATAAACCCAGGCCCTGTTTACACTGCGGCACGTCCGGGCTCCGTACCCTCTCTACTGGCTGGCCCTGAGACTGCATTTCCAGGGGAAGAGCGATGCCTGAGCGGAGACGCTCTGACGGCGGCTACACGCGCTCGCTGGCAGCTGGCTGGTGGGTGAGCTGTTGGGCTCTGCGATTGGAGATGGCATTTACACAAGACCTTATTTTGAGAAGGCACCACCGGGAAATTATAACAAGTGTTATTTAACAGCTCTAATTATGCCTTTCTTCCCCCCTCCTTCTTTCTCTCTCCCCCTCTCTCTCTACTTTGTATCTACAATTTGATCCAAATTAATATTTACTTAGCCCCATAATAGCAAATCCAGATGGAGTGCTCACCACTCACCAGCACTGCCCACTGAGGGCCATGAGCTCACTGACCCACTGCATCTTCCCGGGAAGCTGGGAGGGAGGAACCAGCGTGGTTAGACTCTAGCAGACCGGTTCCGACTCCCCGGGTACCGTGGGGGACAGAGAGAACCATTCCTAGTGTTTCCAGGGTTCCAGTCCCTTCATGGGAGCAGACTGCCTCATTTCAGTCCTGCAGAGCAGCTGATGGCTTCAGACCACCGACCTTTCAGCTAATAGACACCTTAACCACCAGGGCTCCTCATTCTCCCTTGTGCCACACCAGCCACTGCTGCTGATTCGGTTCTGACTCCCAGGACCCTTTTGGGCAGAGGAGGACTCTCCTGGGGGCCTCTGAGGCTACAGTTTCTATGGGAGCCAAGTCTTTATAAAAAATTTTTTTCTGCTTAGAGGTTGTCTGCACCCCATCCCTTCCTCCACCTTCCCAAGGAGTGTGCCTTTCAACCCTCCTACTTACTGTCCCTTTGTTTCTGTGTGACCACGTTTTCAGTTATTGAATGTTTAGGAGTCATTGTTGGGAGCTTTCACAGTGCTGGGTATCTGGGTGAATCTGGCACACAAGGGCCCTGCTCTCAGCTCCCTTTCTTCCTGTGGAGTCACTCGGGATCTTGTGCACTTGGATGCTCTGTGACTGATTTCCCTGTAGAAGGGGCTTCCAGATCTTTGTCCAGGGCTCCTCTGGGCAGACTTGAACCTCCAGCCGTGCTATTAGGAACAGAGCATGGGAACCATGTGCACCACACAGACTTTCCTTAAACTTCACTCTACCCACCACTCTGACTCTCCCCAGTAACTAACACACAATATTGTGTGCCCTGTTTGAGGAGACCCAATGTGCTTAGCAAGCATTGGGGTGGCAGCACCCCAATTCCATAAAATCAGTCATGTGTACACTTTTTAATCTCAGAGCTGAAGGTGGCTATCTCCTTAGTTTATTGGACATTTCAATGTACAGAAACCCAGGCAAAGCCAATGAGGCACTTGCTCCATCTGGACCCTGCATCTAGCTTTCATCTCCTGGCTTCTTGTTCTTGGGAGTTGAGACAGTGGTCTTTGATCTTGGGTCCATCAGTCCCTACAGTGCTGTGAGTCTAGAGAAGCCTCCAGCCTGGCATCTGGCCCATGGTCTTGGTAGTGGCCGCCTCTCCAAGCTTATGAGTCATTTCTTTAGATAAGTATATATGTACATGCACACATATACACGCATGTATTAAAAAGCTTCATGAAGTCTATATGCTAAGGCTCATATATATAGTTTGTTACTAGAAAAAGCTTCACAGATTTGGCTTCTCTGCAGGACCCAGCCTGACACGTGTGGATGAGGAAGTGGACAGGACCCCTGGGCCTGTTGAAGGCGGAGCTCTCCTCTTGCAATGATGGACTGGTGGATTGAGGAGAACTGATGGTGGCCGGTGGTGGTGTCGGTCACACTGAAGATGAGTGGGAATCTCCCTGAGCTCTGGTTGAGGACTAGAGGAACCGAGTACGCAGGGAAGCATGGGAGTCATGTGCCTTTTTTTGTTGTTTCCTTGTGTAAATTGAAGTTACATTTATACTACTGTGGTCTATTAAGTGTGCAATAGCATGATAAGAAGCACCGACATTTTTCAAGAATTACCACGATGAGATGTAGAGTGAGCATGTGCTGTTGGAAGTGACACTGGTGACGTGCTCGATGCAGGGTGACCACAGACCTGGAGCCTGAGGAGGCAGCAGCAACTGGAAGCATGGCACACAGCAGCTCAGTTAGACGGGCGTCCTGTGCTGCCTGTTTCCAAGTCAGTCTGACAAGGAGGCATTCAAGTTTCCATCTCCAGTGGGACTGTATTCAGTATCACCTGAGCAGGTGTGAGGCAGTGGCGCCTATGGGCTTGGTACAGGTGAATGGGGTGACACACACCGGAAGGAGGACTCAGGTGGCTAATAAACTAGTGACCGTGATTGTTAGCTGAGTTGTCACCAACCAGTGAAGCCCACTTGACCATCACAATGAAGCATTCCTCACCCCTATGTGACTGTCACCATCATGAGCATGTTAGAAAAGCAAGAGGCTGGAGTTCAGGGCCACAAGGCAAGGACTTTAGTTAACTCAGGGGAAATTGAGTCCATCAAGTGCCTAGTTGTCCGGGAGAACTGGCCCCATGACTGGCTGGCTTTTCAGAAAGAGATGACCAAGGCTTTTTCCTAACATAGCTGCTGGTGGGACTTGAACCTCCAACCTTTCTGTTAGCAGCTGAGCAGACCAATGACAGAATGCAGGCAGGCTGAAAAACACAGGGGAGGCCACCAGGGAAGAAAGGCAGCCCTGCCGTGCTTGTGCTCTGTGTCGGCACCGTAACTGTAGCAGTGGTGTTGCTGCTTGGCCTTGGTGATTGATTCCACTGCGTGAAGAAACAAGTACCATGGTTTTGTTATTGTTTGTACTCACACAGCCCCCTCACAGGAGGAGGCCCCCATGCACGCTGCGGGTGTCACATGCCTGTGCATGTTTCCACATGAGCCTTTCACATGTGAGGAACCTGGTCGAAGCCTGCAACAGGAAAATTACATGGGTGTGAGCTCTGAAATTCAGATCTATTCTCTGTCCTCAGTCATCTGCCTCCTCCCAGGCTTCTGGGGAAACAGTGGGCGTCGTTTTCACCACAGTGGTCAGTGGTGGTCCTGGTTTTGTGACTGTAGTCCTTTGTGGGGTAACTGTCTGGCAGGCTGCCTTGCTCCACAGGCAAACAGCATCCCCCAGGCTGCTGACTGCAGGCTTAGCATCCTCATTAATTGTCTGACTCAGTGGCCCGTCTCCTCTAAGATGACTTGGCTCCCTTTGTCCCTCCAGAGGCCATCTATGCATCATATTTGTAACTGGATACCGACTGTGCAGAGACCCGGAAGGAAAAGGCGTGAGATTTCATCTTCTCTCTATTTTGGCACCTTTCCCCACCACCCTTTCAAGCGCTGAAGTTCGATTTGCATGTTTGACTAATCTCAGGTTTTGAAAGCACTCAAGAATGGTGCTTGGGTTTGAAGTTTACCCGTGAAAATGACAGAGCACAATTGGAACACAGCGCGTGCAGGACGCATCCCTGAAGAAAGCGGTTTCACTCAACAGCACAAAGGCTCATAGAATCGCAGCTTCCTGGGCTGAGAACATCCTGAAGGACATTTGGCATAATTCCCGCTTTGCTTCTGTCTCAGCAGTGAACTGAATGTAATACCCAGGAAGAGGTGAAAATTATGTTTCATTGTTATGGCGTCCACGTGTCCCAAGAGCTAGAGACGTTGCTTGTTTGATGTGCTCAGCGTGGTGGGAAGTGGATGAGGCAGACTGCTGTGGGCTACCCCCCGATACAGAAGTTCCTTTGAAACGAGGCGTTCAGTTACTAGGGAAATGAAGGGTGCTTCAGAAAAACATAGGTCACCTGTGGTACCAATGGAATACCTGATGATAGAAGGAAGACTCCATTCAACTAGTATAAAGGATTGAAATTGATAATTATATCAACAACCCAAAACAAAAACCTCACAAAAAATACTTCAGGTGTGGCTTCATCTAGGGACTCAAATGCTGTTTTCAGGACCAGTGATTCTTTGACTATCTTCTAGCTTTGGGTACCTCTGTGTTGCCCCACCAACAGCTTCTACTGACGGAACCAAAGTACTACAGGTCTGCACTGCGTTTATCATTCACACTCTCCACACAAAAGCACTGTCTCTCTCTTTGCTCCCAGAAGACATCTCACCATCATCCATTCATCTTCCCAGGTTGTCCTACCTGGGGTCCCTCACTGTCTCTGTTAACTAGTACTGTTGATAAAGAGACACCACAGTGCCCTGTCTGAGTCATCCAGTGCTGCTGTCACAGACACACCACAGTGCACTGTCTCAGTCATCCAAGAGACACCTCAGTTCACCGTCTCAGTCATATAGTACTGCCGTCACAGAGACACCACAGTGCACTGTCTCAGTCATCCAGTGCTGCTGTCACAGAGACACCATAGTTCACCATCTCAGTCATTCAGTGCTGCCGTCACAGACACCACAGTGCACTGTCTCAGTCATCCAGTGCCATCATGCCAAAAACGAAATGATCCAACAGAATACGGAAATTATAGAACAATGTGATTAATATAATATGCAAGTAAAATCTTGCTAAAAAATATTTTTAAATTGCTGGAACAGGGAACTTCTAGAAATTTAAGCTAGGTTCAGAGGAAGTCCTGGCACAGGGATATCATTGTCAATGTCATATGGACATTGACAAAGTAGATAATAGCAAAAAAACTGTTTTATTGACAGTGTGAAGGCATTTGACTGTATGGATCATAAGAGATTATGAATTAACAATGAAAAGAATAGGAATCCCAAAATACTTAGTTGTGCTCTCCTGAAACCCATTCATTGATGGAAACTCAGTTGTCCAAACAGAACAAGGGGACATTGCACGGGTTAAAATTAGGAAAGGTGAGCATCAGTCTGGATGCTAAGCAAACCTATTTGAGATGCTGAACTCTGTGAAGAATGTGGACCAGTGTCAGAGGAAGACACATCAACAACCTGCATAGAGGGCACATCCTTGCTTGAAGAAAGTGAGGAAGTCTTGAAGTGTTTGCTGCAGAAGATCAAAGACTCCAGCTTCAATATGGATTACATCTCAACTGAAAGAAAACAAACATTCTCACCTCTGGACCAGTAGACAACATTATGATAGAAGGAGAAAAGATTGAGGTGGTGAGCAATTTTATTTTACTAGGATCCTCAATCAATACCCATAGTAATATAGTGGTCAGGAGATCAAAAGAGGTATTGTGTTGAGAAAATGTGTTGTCTAGGACCTTTCCAAAGTGCTAAAGAGCAAAGATGTCAGTTTTTAAAGACTAAGATGCACTTGATCCAAGCCATATTCTCTTCAGTTGTTTTGTGTGCATCTGAAAATTGGACAGTGAGTAAGAATGACAGAAGAACTAGAAGTTTGCTTCATCTGCGGCAGGGCAGCAGCGTGCATCTGTTTGAAACCCCAGGATGAAAGAACAAAAGGACCGGAAGAATGTAAGACAGAATGTAAAGCTCACGGGAAGGAGAAGAGAAGGTGGGAGATGTTGTTCTTCTGAGCTTGTTCACATAAACGGCCATTTTCAACAGAGTTACTGTTGCTCATACAGGTAGGCCCCAATATTTGAAAGCTCTCTTTATACCACATGCTCTTAGGAAAGGCCTGCATTAATGCTTGTTTCCACTAACCAGAAGCATCCCAAGGAGGACATCTGCTTTCATGAACAAAGGAGAAAAGTGAAATTAGCCTGCAGTGTGTTCTCCAGGGAGCCACTGAAGAGGCGGGGCCCACAACGCATGGAAAGTCTCCCAGCTCCTTCCCGGAACCCACATCTCGTGGATCATTTCTGCTTTATGCAGCCCTAACACCGTGACACTGATGTGTCAAACTCAATAATGGTTAACCATGGTGGACAGTGTTTGGTGGAGCTACCCAACTAAAACAAGCTTGGAAGCAGGAATGGCATCCACTTCGGAAATAGCTTGTCTCCGGAGACCCTGTGAACTTGGAGAAACGATGAAAGTTATACAAGCATTCAGGTCTTTTTGTTCATAGGGTCTACAACTCAACAGTACTTAACAACAACAACTATTTGTCACATCCATCCTCTTTTCACTACATGTCTGTGACATTTCAGGTTTTGTGGGTTGTTGGGTTCTATTTGGTAGGTTAGGGGTTTTACAGGAATGCTCAGGTCCGCACCCCCATATGAATTACTGGTGAACACATCTTCAGTTGAAGTCACTTTGTTTTACAGAAGGCTTCCTGGAAACACACACTCTGCTTTCAGATTGCAGGGGAACCTTGCGTCCACCGTCATTTGCTAGTTTCTCGCCACCTGTGACATATAGTGAAAGGTGCATGCTCTGTCCACAGTGTCTGGTCAGTTGTGACATGTGGTGACCGCAGGTATCAGAGCAGAAGTGAGTTCCGGTGGCCTTTGACCCTGTCATCCCAGTAGATCACCAGGTCTTTCTTCTGAGATGCCTCTAGGTGGACTCAGACCTCTAACTCTTGGAGCGAAATACTTAACCATTTGTGTTACTCGGTCCCCTTTCTTTATCAGTGTGTATCTTATAGTGTGTGTATACTACATGTCTATGTCTACAACCACATCCAATTTCATTGGCATTCCTTTGTGGCCTCTGCTAGGACACATCCTTTGGAGCACATTAGAGTTGTGTTTGTGAAAGGACTGGTACTCCCCTGATCGTGGCCCCAGGTCCAGTCTTGACCCACCCAGTGACTTCAGCGAATCCTTCTCCTTTACGTCTCCTCCTGCTCTTGTTTCAAAGCACACAGGCAGCATGGTGGGCAGTGAGCTCACGTGCCCTCTTCCTGGGCTCCACACGTCTCCCTCCCACTGCTTGTGTTGGACGTTGGCCATTCATCCACCAGGTGCTTTTGTCTGCCACTGGGAAAGGCCCCTTATGTTACTGTAGGTGTTACTTGGTATTACTCAAGGTTGTTTGCATCACCCTCTCCCCAAGAGTGTCATGGGGCCCCTCCTCCTTTTCTCTTGACCTTGCCCTTGGGGAGACCCAGGTCACTGTGTATTTTTAATCCAGATCTCACACACACTGGATGTTGTTTTAATGCAAACCTTGCAACCCACTTACTTATTGGGACAGTGGTAAAATTGTTCTTCCTACTCCCTTACACTGTTGGTGAGTCAGGGAGTCCTGTGACTATTGCATTTTCATGTAAATAACATGCACTTTGTCCTTTTCTGCAAACGGAAGGACTCTCTCACACGTCAGGAACATGGTGGAATTGTTCTTCCTCTCTCTTGCCCTTGTCACTGAGTCAGAGAGTCTGATCGCAATCATGATTTTATGTCAATAGCATGTATGTATGTTCTGTGGAATTTTGCAATCCACGAGACCCTTGGAATTATTTCCAAGTGAGTGCTGTGTGCTTTATACGCATATCTGTGTTATCACTGTGGCCTCAGGGCATGTAAAAGGAGGCTAATTGTTGTTGAAATGTAGCTTCAAGTCAGAACTTAACTGTAGTTGACCCTCCAGTGGGTTTCAGAGGCTGTACATCACACAGGACGAAGGTGCCCATCTTTGTCCCACAGCAGGTTGTGAGTTTGGACTGCCCCACTTTGGTTGGTACCATAGCTCTTTAGCATTAGGCCAGCAGAGCCTAGAAAGATCAGATCGTCCTTGCCAAAAAGCATTTCACTGGCATGCTGAGCTCTGGACCAGGTGCTTTCTCTTTGCCTTGGGGATGATGATGCCTGTGTGGTCGCCTAGCATCCCTGAGTTCTGAGAGCCGAACCCTCTGAGCCATGCCAACCTGAGCTGAGCAGTGTGGGGTCCCAGGGAGCAGGAACTCGTGTTGTCTGAGTGCTGAGATATGGGGTAGTTTGCTTTCACGGCACCAGGGACCTTATCTGGAGATTCTAGTGGAGACACTTGGGCTCTGCGGTGATTCTGTACTGACCTTAGCTCAGGGCAGGACCACTGGGTGGCTGCTCAGACCAGTGCTCTGGCTCAGAAGTTCTAAGGCTGAAAGGAAAGGTAGAGGACGGGCCTCTCCAAAGCCAACCCTCGCTCACTGTCTGGCCTGAACCTGCGGGATGATGCCCCCGTGCCCATCCCTGTGCTCCGGACACCCGCTCCTCTTACTTCCATGTCCCTGGTGTACCCCGTGAACTCCCTGAAGAGCCCAGCAGTGGCCGAGTTGTCTACTTGCACACTGCAAACCTCCACTGACCATGAGGCCAGGCAGGCTGCACCCTTCCCTGAAGGCCTTGTGGAGACAGGATGAGAGGACCCACTAGAGACTGTGTGTACACTCATCTGGGGCCGTTTCAGATCCTCTCTGCTCTGCCCCACCTGATCTCAAGCTCTTAGCTGACTTCACGGCTTGTCAGTGGCTGTGACATGAGCTCCCTGTTGCCACCAGCCCTGTGCCCAGAGCAGCGTTGACTTCAGGTCCGTGCTGGCCTGCGCTCACCTATCCTTGCCCCTGTGGGACACAGAGCCTTTGCTCTGAGCTCACGCTGCTGCCCTGCACCCACAGTTCTGGCAACCCCACGGGGCATTTCCCCATTTCCCACCATTTCAGAACAGGAGTCCACTTGGCTTTGGTCATTAGCCCTTTGGTGGCCTAGTGGTAAGAAACTCTGCTGCAGTCCCACAGGCATGTGGTTCAGATCCACCGATTACTCCAAGGGAGAAGGAAGGGCAGGGTCCTCCCATGTGATTTACTGCCTTTGAGAAACTGCCAGAGGGTCAGCTACGGGTCATTTCCCACTCAGAGGCACACGCAGTGACAGCACTATGTGCCAGCTGCAGACATTCCTGAGGAAAGGTTTCTCTTCATCACCAGTTTGTCCACCTGAGAATCCAGGCCACCATGGGAGGAGCTCTCACAGACCTACTTATCTGTTCCTGTAGAGACTACAGCCTTGAAAACCCTGGGGGGCAGTCCTTCCCTGTCCTGGAGGGTCACCACCAGACAGAGTCTACCTGAAGGGGGCGGGCAGCTGGAACACAAAACCAGGAGGACCTTCCTGCCCTGCTGGCTCCTCTCTGCCCCTCTGCAGACCTGCCGGTGTTTCTTCCGGTGTCCAGAGCAGAGTCTCTACCATCTCTGAGGCCAGTGCTCGTATTGATCTTCTCAGCTTCCAGTTTGTGCTGGACCAGGGTCCACTCTGGTACCCTGGACTCAGACGTCTTCTCTTCCCTGTACCACCATCCCTCCACCCTGCTGCACAGCCTCAGGACAAACCAGAGAGGCTAGGACTAGGGGTGAGCCCAGCGGGTCAGAACCAGCCAGGCAGGGAGCTCAGAGGGCATCCCACAGCCTGGCTCTGCCACGGACCTGACCCTGACTCCGGTGATTGACCATTGGGTTTCCCAGACTGTGAACATAAATAGCCTCATCTTGGCTTTGAAGAAAGGCTGGTGGATTCTAGACCCTGACCTTTCAGCTGGCAGCCTGGTATGTAACCCCCTGCATCTCTAGGCTCCTTCCTTTTCCTCAGGATCCCCACAGGCTGGGAACATGATGGACATGCAGCAGACCTTCTCCACTCTGGGAAGTTCCCCAGCTGGGAATTCCTGTGCACACTTCCATCCTCATGGACATTCTCATCTCCTGGGACCCCTTCCTGGCAGACGATTCACACCTGTGGGCACCGGGTTCATCTTATCTGAGACCCAGGCGTGAGAATCACTTCAAATCAATCTGGGTGACATGTTTTCAAAGTTTCCGTGAAACCCCCAAGTGCAGCGCTGGGGCCCACACACTTCTGTCCTGTGCTCTTGCTGGGTTTGGCATGCGGCTATTTTTACCACATAATGATCTACAGTAGACTGAGGCAAGCTGGTCTGTCTGAAACTCCGCCTCTACTTACATCGTATTTTTGGTTCAGCTTCCTTTCTAATGAACCTCTAAAACCACCTCCAAAAACTCCCAAAACTTCTCTCCAGAATTGGACACTGAGGAGGTTCTAGAAACTTACCATGTGGAAGAAACCTTTCTCATTAGCAAGAAGAAAACTCTGCCTGGGCTTTACATTGTTTTGCTGTTGTTACTGGGTGCCACCTCACAGCGACCCCACATACAGGATAACGAAGAAGCCCAGTCGGGTGCCGTCCTCAGGTCACTGCGTTGTGTGAGCCCTGGGTGGCAGCCACTGTGACACGCCGTTTCATTGAAGGCCTTCCTCTCTCACCAACTGTCTTCTGTTCCAAGCATGATGTCCTTCTCGGGGGACCCGTCCCTTCTGAGCACACACCCACATCCTGCCTTCGAGGAGCACTCTGGCAACCCCTCTTTCAAGCATTTGTTGGCTCTTCTGACAGTCATGCATATTGAAGTCTCCACCAGCACCATATTCTGAGACATCAGTTCTTCTTTAATCTTCCTTCCTCACTGTCCAGATTTCACATACAGAGAAAGTGATTGGAAAAACACACGGCTTGTGTCAGACACACCTTAACCCTAAAGGTGACATCTTTGCTTTTGAATAGTAAAGAGATCCTTTGTAGCCCATGTGCCCAAAGCAGTGGTGGGCTGCTCCATTTCTTCACTGCTGCTTCCATGGACATGGGTTGTGATTCGGATTAAAATGATATCCGTGACAACTTCAGTCTTTTCTCCATATTTCTTGATGTTGTTCATTGGTCCAGTTTTGAGGACTTTTATTTAAGTTGAAATGTAATCCAAACTAAAGGCTAGCATCTGATTTTCATCAGGAAGTGCTTCAGGTCTTCTTCACTTTCAGCAGGCAGGGTTGGGTCGTCTGCAGGATATGGGTTGTTGGTGGTTTCCCTCCCATCCTGATGAAGCTGCCTTCTTCGCAGGGTCCAGCTCTGTGGGTCATTTGCTCAGCATCCATATTGAATGCATAAGGGTGAAAGGATGCACCCTTGATGTAAACCTTCCCTACCTTTAGGCCATTTCCTTTGGTCTATCTTGTGCCGTGTGCAGGGTCCACATGAGCATAATTAAATGTTCTAAAATTCTTTACAGTGTTAATAACAATAAACAAGGACCTTATATGAACCCCTCGAAGTATGAGACTGGGGGCATCAGCTGATCCATTTATGTAATTTCTTTAACAAACTGTGGCTAAAGAAAACCTAGATCAGGAGTCTGGTCTAGTCATCTAGGAGATGCCAATGGGGGCTAACTGGAGATGCAGAAGAAAAAATCTTGCTGGTGTCCAAAGACACCAGTGAGTGAGTGGAGTGAGATGGACTAAAATTAAAATTTTTTGTAGAGAGGGAGTTTGGAGCAATGTTATTTTCACACTGTATTTTGGGAGCTTGGTTTAAATATAAATGGTTGCCCTGTCTCAAAAGCATAGTTGCAGAAAATAATGAAGAAAGTGACTCTGGGTCATGCTGTTTCCCCAACAGCATCTTTCCCTCTAGGTCTTTCACCAACAGATGGGGGTGAGCCTGGCCGTAGTTGCCAGCTTCAGGGTGTGTGTGGCGGTGGCTGCCCTCTGCTTATACCTTCACCGTGATGCTCCCCACCTGAGCCTGTGATACGGGCAGAACCTTCCCGCACGAGGGGACCGTATCACCCATGGGGATGCTCTCTTGCTTGATAGTCTGCAAGAGTGTCAGCATCTTGCCTCTAGTGCTGCTTAAACAGAAATGCTACTGGTATGTGGTTTTAATAGATTTATTCTGTCGCAGTTTAAGAGACTAGAAGTTTGAACTTATGGAGCCGCGGAGAGGAGGAGGTGCTTGTGTCCCTGGCAGAGGCTTGACGTTCTTTGTACCATCTTCCTGTGTCTCAGCACCAGACTTCTCCACGATCTCGGAGATTCTCAGGTTGAAAGGTTTAAACTCCTCTCCTGACTCTTCTTTTTTTTTTTTCCCTTTTTTTAAAATTTCCTTTAAGATTTTATTTTAAGCAATGTTTCTTTCTTTTTTTAAATTTATTATTCATTTCAGTGAAAATTTATAGAGACTTTGGATTTCCATTCATTCATTGTTGCATTTTTATCCCCTCCCAATCCTCCCCCCAATACACTACCCTCTTGAAAAAGTAAAAGAAAAATTCTTTCATTGTTTTACAAACCCTCCCGCAGGTCCACTCCACCGTGTTGCCTTCACTCTAGACTCCTCTCATTACAGAAATACCTAATCACATATCCCTTTTAAACAGTTTTCTACCTCATCTGTTTCAATGCAATATACATTATTGAACCCATCTTTCTTAGTCTCCCCTCGACCCCACTGTCAGTCCTGTTTTACAACAGAGGCACCATGTAGAATTTGTCCTTTTGTGACTGAGATACTTCACTCAGTATAATGTCCTCCAGGTCACCCATTATGAATAATATTGCATGAATGCCTTATTTTTCAGTGCAGTGTAGTATTCCATTATGTGAATATACCACAGCTTTTCTATCCATTCGTTTGTTGATGGGCACTTAGGTTGTTTCCCACTCCTTGCTATTGTGAACAAAGCCGCAGTAAACATGGGTGTACATGTGTCTGCTTGGATGTCAGTTATGGTCTCTTTGGGGTATACTCCCAATAGTGAAATTACAGGGTCAAATGGTATCTCTATTTGCAACTTTTTGAGAAAGTGCCATGCAGCCTTCCACAGTGGTTGCACCATTTTACACTCCCACCAACAGTGAATAAGGGTTCCCATTTCTCCCCAACCTCGCCAGCATTTGTTGCTTTCTGTTCTGTTAAATTTTGCTATTCTAACTGAGGTGAGATGATATCTCATAGTTGGTTTTGACTCTTCTTTCTTCATGAATAGGTTAGTCTTCGTTGCGGAGGCGGTGTGTGAATTTGACCCTGATTCTCCGATTTGACATTTGTATGAGAATGTAATGTGGCAATTATTTTTTCTTTATTTCATATTAATTTGCATATAAAATTAATATATGTTTCATATTGATTTACATTAAAAATTCATATGAAACATTGCATTTCTTAATTTTGACATGTTCAGTCCTAACTGAGTAGCTTTGGCTCTGTCTGGATCCTGCATCTGGTGCATTACCTCTGGCTCCTTGAACTGCCAGTGACCTGCTATGTTGCTGCCCATATTGGATTCATCTGCCTGTGGCATCAGCACCTGGCCCTTACCATCTCACCTGCCGATCCTGGCTGGGATCCTTGGACTCTACAGTCATGTGAGTCAGGAGAAGCCTCTGTCCTCAAAGCTGGTCATGAACCTAAGCCCATCTGGAAGTCTGTGTCTGTCTTTCTCTTTGTGTATGTATCTGTGTATCTTGCTGGTTTGCTTGTCTAGAGGACCAGACTAGAACCTTCTCACTTTGCTGACATCTCTTGTAAGAGGGCATGTGTGATGCAGCCCATGCCCCAGGGAGTGTCTCCCTTAGGTCACATCCCTCCCTGATCCCCTCACCACTAACAATTGACTGATTTCCTCTTTATTTAAGTACCACGCTACTTCCTTAGGTGACTAGCAAATCACTGAGACTCATGGGTCCAGCAGAGGATGGACAGTTCCATCTACAACTGTTAGTCCAATGCCTGTCCATCTTGTTGAATATAGTCAAGTTGGAACTGACTTATAGCTCACTGTTCAATAGGGTTTCAGAGGCAATAAATAGCATGGAAAAAGATTGCCCATATTTCTCCTACAGAGTGCATGGTGGATTTGAACCATGTACCTTTGGGTTGGTAGCACAATTCCTTACCACTAAGCCAGGAGAACTCCCTACTATCTGTCTTCAAGGGAAGTATAGAGTGTATAATTCTAGTCATGAGAGGAGTCCTACCGGCACAGGGGCTTACGTGTGTCAACAGAAAGGTTAGCAGTTGGAACCACCAGCCGCTCTGTAGTAGAACCATATGGCGGATGGAGCCCTGCCATCTTGCTGGGGGGTCCCTGTGAGTCGGAATCAACTCAACAACAGTGGACTTAGTTTGATTATTATTCTGTAAGTTCTTTCAGTGATAATACAGTAACAGTGATAAGAATGCTCTGATGTGCATCACAGAGTGTACTATAGAAAACTATTGTGAGTGCCTTCTGATATGTGGGGCTCTGTGGGGTTGGGTGCATCCCTACAACCTACATTGAACGCCCAACACCCAGAACTTCCCGCACGTCTCCTTTCCTCTCCAGACGGCTACCTTGTTAGACTTTAATGAGAACATTAAATACATAACGTTTCTTCATGAAGCCAGCAGGGTTTGCATTTTCGGGAACTGAATCGTTCCATTACCCTAACACTAATGGGTAATGTGTAATTAACATTGTCTGGGGGCTAATTCCATTTATGCTGTCCTTCCTTGTAAGCTGAGCATCCCTTCCCCAAAAGACAGTCTGCAACTTTCATTAGCCCAGTATGAACTTTAACACCAAGACAATGAATACAGGCTGCACCCACAGACTTGAGATGCATGGAAGGACCTGCCTCTGACGCCCATGAAGCTGGGTCACACAGAAGGGGCTCGCTCAGGGCTGGCAGGACAGAAGACCCCACTCCACGGCTCCACGCCTGCGCTGTTCCTGACTTTGGGGCCTGCAGCAGTGCTGGGGAGGGTCACCAGACCCCATTGCTCAGGGCCGCATTTTACACCCCCAAGACCGAAAATTCCTCATCCGAGGACAGTGGGAATCCCAGATTCCCAGGGAACGCTCATGTCCTTATTTTTTTTTTTTATGTCCTTATTTGCGTACTTTTTTTATTGTGTTTTGGGTGAAAGTTCATGAGAGCTCATGGGGTTTCAATAAATAGTTCTTACACACTTTGATTTATGACAGTGGTTGCCGGCATCCCCTCTCTGCCTTGGCCATTCCTACTCCCCTCCTGTGTTTTCCTATTTCCATTCCGTCTTCTTTTCTCTCTCTTCCTGCCTTCTGAGCTCTGCCCCTCTGATCTAGATGGTGCCTTGTTCTAGGGATTGCATTCCTCCCTGGTGTTAATGATCCCCTGCAGGCCTGTCTGTGGTTTGACAGGCTGCAGGGTGACTGAGGACCACGGTCTTTGTGCTTCCACAAGCGTCTGTCTGACCAGTTGGCCTGGTCTGTTTCTGATTCTGAGTTTTGAGCCACATTTCCTCCTACTCCATCCAGGACTTCTATTGTGATTCTGTCAGAGGAGTGTGTGCCGTTAAAAGATTCATGAGAGCTCATGATCTAATCTGTCCACTAGGAAGGTTTCTAGGTTTTGAGATTTTCTGCAAAGGAATAACTCACACAAGATTGTTGTTGTTGTTGTTGTTGTTGTTGTTGTTGTTGTTGTTGTTGTTGTGTGCCATTGAGTCGTAGAGGACTTATAGCGTCCCTATGAACAAAAGACCTGAGCACTGTTCATAGAGTTTCCGGAGGCAAGCCATTTCGGAAGTGGATGCCACTCCAGCTTCCAAACTTATTTTAATTGGGAAGCTCCACCAAACACTGTCTGCCATAGGTAACCATTATCACATTTGGCACATCAGTGTCACAGCAACCACATCACTCAAGGTAGAGACATTAAATATTATAGAATCTAGCTCTTGTGCATTCTCTGATCACGTGTTAAAACCATGGAGAGGACAAAGTTTTACTCCCTCCAGCCATGTGTAATGGAGCCCAACGTCACAGCAATGAATGTTTGATTGAGAACCTACAGGTGCATGGTTCTTGTCCACCCAGTAACTCCTGGGAGGAAGATGAGGCTGTCTGCTCCCATAAACACTTGCAGCTTTAGAGCCCTGTGGAGCCGGGTCCACTCTGTCCTACAGGGTCACAGTGAGCAGGAGTTGACTCATCATGAACGTACCTGGCCTAACATATTTGAGTAATTCAAAGGCCTTGCACTTGACTGTTAACATAAAGGGTGTTAGTTCAAACTCGCCCAAGCATACCATGGACCAAAAGTATGTTTATCTGTTTCCATAAAGAGATAAAAAGGAAAATAATCCAATCCAGTCCTAGGCTGGTTTGATGGAAATGAGAATCAGGGTCAAAGTGAGACCAGTACATTTATATTGTTTATATTGTGTATAATAAATAATAATTATATTATCAACAACCTGCGTTATGCGGATGACACAACCCTGCTTGCTGAAACTGAAGAGGACCTGAAGCGCCTGCTGCAGAGTGTCAAGGACTGCAGCCTTACAATATGGATTGAGGCTCAATGTCAAGAAGACAACGATTCTCACCACTGGACCAACTGGCAGCATCAGGATGGATAGTGAAGAGATTGAGATTGTACACAGCTTTAGTTTGCTTGGCTCCATAGTCAACAGTCTTGGCACCGGCAGCCAGGAAAACAAACAGATTTGTCCTGGAAAGGGTTAAACCGGGTGGCTCCTTGGAGGCAAAGATTCTGAGGCTCCGTCTAACATACTTTGGACATGTTGTGAGGAGGGACCGGTCCCTGGAGAGGGATATCATGCTTGGGAGGGTGGAGGGACAGCGTAAAAGAGGAAGGCCCTCTATGAGGTGGATTGATTCAGTGACTGGGGTAATTGGGATGGGAGTGTCAGAGACAGTGCGATTGGCACAGGACAGAGCGGAGTTTAGGGCTGTTGTGCATAAGGCTGCTATGAGTCGCAAGTGACTCAACGGCACATAACAACAACAACAACAATATATTATCATTAATGTTACAAAAGAGAATGTATGAAAAGTTGGATGAAAATCAACTTTATAAACTTTAGCTCAAATCACAATTTTAAAAAGTATGCTTTCATGCTAATAAGCATTTATGAAAATTTGAACTAGACATTCAATTAAAGAGTATGTCTAAATCAGGGGGGGAAATAACCCATTGCCATCAAGTAAATTCTGACTCATGGTGGCCCTCCATGGGGCTCCATTCTGTAAATTTTTATGAGAGGAGTGTCCACCTTCCTTCTTCTAGCACCTGGTGCATTTGAACCATTGACCTTTCAGTTAGCAGCTCAGAAACCATATGGAGCTGGCCTGATCAGAACTGACTCCATCACAGCTAACCACGACAGACCATGTTTGTCATCTCCCAGACCGGCTGGAGCTTCTGTTCCGGTTATCATTCACATGAATACATGACCCCTTGCTCCTAATTTTTCTTTCTGAAACAAGGGAAGTGCTGAGAGAATGTCCATGAGTTTGTATCAGTCCATTTGTTCTACCAACCAAGTGCACCATTGATCCTGATCTCGTACTGTAGCCGCTGGCCATGGTCCTGAAGCACTGGGTCCCACTTCCTCTGGTCTTACAAACATCTCCATTTCCATATAGTATTTAGGGTTATACCCCCAAAGTAAACCTCTTGTCAAGTGGATTTCAACCTGTAGCCATCCTGTTGGACAGAGGGAAACTGTCCCGTTGAGTTTCCAAGGCCGGAAGTCTCTATAAAGGAGACTCCTCATCTTTGTTCTGCAGACCAGCGGGTGGGTTAGAACCACTGAACTCAAGTTGTCAGCTGGTGGCTTAACCACTGTGCCACCAGGGCTCTTGCTAGGCTTAAAATGAACGTAAAATATTTACACACCATTCTGGATTTCTGGAGGATTGGGGTTCTGCATGGTAACTGTTAGCCATGGCTGAGAGAAGAGGCCCCTTCAGACTTCTCCAGCTGGAAACGGTGGCTTTTTCTAGTTGGCCTCAGACGTACCCAGATGCCTTCATTTTTGAAGCTTTCTCTGCTATGGCGAAAGCTGGCCAGTGAGGAGGGAAGGCAGGACAGGAAAGAGAATTGAGTGCACTGTGGGCTGCGGGCTGCCCGAAGCAAGAATGATCTGTCTTAGGAGGGAGGATAGATAGTGCGGCATCATTGTGTTTGCTTTGGACACGTCGTCAAGAAAGGCCATTCACTAGAGAGGAAGTCCTGGTTGGTGAGATAGAGGTCCAGCCAACATCAGGTAGAGCCTTGTGGATCAGCTGCCACAGGCGCCTCTTCAGGGGACGCAGGTGTGCCACAGTCATGCAAGTGGCACAGCACAGGCGGCATCTCACCATGCCGTTCACGGGGCCTGCCAGAGTCAGAGTGGATGTGACCAGAGTCAGAGTGGATGCAACCAAGCTGAAAAGAGACAGAGATGTGTGCCCAGACAAGAGAGATGGTGGAGTGGGGTGACACAAATGGGTCAAGGGGCGCCAAGGACCAGAAGAATCTCGGAAACTGCAGGGGACAAATAAGCTTAGAACCTGCAGACCTCGCTCGCCCCTGCTGCTGCAGCCCTGGTGTTGTGGAGTTAGCGGAAAGGTCAGTGGCTGGACCCACCACTTGCTCCTTGGCAGGAACATGAGATGGTGTGCTTTCCATGAAGAAACTGGATGGAGCCGTTCTTCACTCCCCACAGGGTCATTATGAGTTGGGATCGACTTGATGGCAGTGGTTTGTGCATTTTGAGTTGGTTTACAGCCTGAATGTTAAGAGAATAAACATCTATTGTATCAAGCCACCCCGTGTCGGGGCTTGGTCCCAGCAGCCTTGGAAAGCCACTCCAGCGATGGCAGTCTGCGGTGGCACAGATGCTTGTGAGACTAGGTTCTACCAGTTGAGAATAACTCTGTCCTTCTGCACAGGCTCACGGGCACACAGCACTCTCCCGGTCAGCAGCACAGTGGAGAACTGAGATGGTTTCTGACATCGGTTCTTGCACACCATCTTTGTCTCTTCCACTCCCCTTACAAAAGCCTGGCGTTCACCTCCTCCCTGTGAAGCCGCCATGCCTGCCATCCATGCTGGAGGTGAGCTCCCTGTCCTGTGGCCCTGTATGGCATAGCCTCCCTGAGGACCCTGATGTCCAGTGTGCCCTGTCCCCCCACCGTGGGCAGCGGGACACACTCGCATGCACAGCCATGCTCGGCATCCAGCATGGTGAGCTGTGATCACCGCAGTGCAGTTTGCATAATGCACAGACAGTAATAAATCAGTCAGGCCCAGTCAGTGCTTCCCTGGGCTTCAAACCGGGTAAACAACGTGCGTGTCTTTACAGTTCAAAAGTTTGCGGAAACCAGAGTCAGGGACCCGTCATTGTGCTTTTCAAACAATAAACCTTTAGTAATTGTTTCAGACTCTGGTCTAAATGGGCTGTAATTCACTCGTTCCCTCATTTCGACCAGTGCTGAAGGAAGATAGGAAAAGCCACCGCGTGCAGCGGCTGCGTGCTGGGTGCTGATAAATGTATCAGAGGCCCTCACGACGTTATCTGAGAGACAGATTTTGATAGTGAGCGAGGATTTAGGTCAGTGGATAATTCTGTACAAGCCGCAAATCTTAATGCTATTGACAAAAGACGGAGCACCATGTTCCGTAAATCCTGAGCTGGGAAGTGGCTGTCTCTTCATAGATTTATTGTGGGTGTCCTTGAAAGCTATCTGAGGGGGAAACTTCCACGCCAGCCCTGGATTGGCAGGCTGGTCTGCAGTCGCAGATAACTGACTCCTTTCAAAGCAAACGGTGCTCTGCTTAGCAAACACTGGCTCTGTGGCTACCAGCGTGGCAGACCAGTCGATGCAATCAGCAGATAGCCTTCTCCTGAGCTGGCAGGTCCTGACTAGCTACCTTAGGGACCGTGGGATGTGTGGTCTCGCTGGGGTAGGATGAGCTCCCAGTCCTGGGCTCTTGGAAGATCAGCTTTATCTTCTAAAGAAGCACCAGCATCCTCCTGCCCAGAAGAGAGATCACAAGATGCTGAGTGTTGAACATGCCCACGGCCTGCCAAAAGAACAAAGAAGTCTGTCTGAGAGGCGAGGATGGTGACACTTCATCTCACAGCCTTTGGGCACGTCCTCAGAAGGGGCCAGTCTTTGGAAAAAGACATCATAGCTTGGAAAGGTCGGCAAGAGAGGAAGACCCTCAAGTTGGATGGACACAGTGACTGGGACAGTGGCTCCGGCATGTCGGAGATGGCGAGGATGGCAGAAGGGAGGGCCACTGTGAGGCACAGTCAACCTCCCAGCACCTAACAATGATGCAGGCCCAGGGGCAGCGCAGTGCACTTGCCTCCTCCCTCTAAACCTCTGTTGCTTTCATTCTCACCCTCAAAATTATACTAGCTTGAAGGTATCCCCCAAAGTCTGTGTCCACGTGGCTTGGCCCTGATCCCCAGTGGATTGGCTGGGATGCCCTGTGATTTGATCCACCCCTGTCCTGTGTGCAGGGATTACTGTGGGAGGAACACCGTTAGACCATCTCAGCTCTGAGCTGATTTCGGGAGAGTTTCCACGGGGTGTAGCCTGTGTTGCCTCTGTGCTACAAGAGATTAAATGAGAGAGGTGCAAGCAGAGAGGGCCTGCCTCCGACTAAAAAGGAAGAAGCAGGAGTGGAGCATGTCCTCTAAATCTGGGAACCCTGTGCTTGGACCTCCTAGAATAAGGACAGTAGAGAGAGTTCCCCAGCGCCAGTGTTCAGACCTCTGTCCTCCAAGCCGTCTGCTAAGCCACGCATTTGTGGTAGATTTGTTACAGCAGCCCCTACGGACTAAAGAAACGATCAGCTTGGTGCTCCAGCCCAGTGATTATGGGAGGTGTTCTTGGAACCTCAAGGCCCCAGACAGACCCCTGTCCTCCCCAAGCCTGCTCAGGCTGCCCCTCCTAGGCAAAAGGATGCCCAGGACGAGAAAGAAGATGGTTGTTGGGCGAGTGAGAAGCACCAAATTCAATGACCGGACCTCTTTGCCCTCTGTGCTGTGGTCTGGAGCAGCCTGCTGTCTATGGTATTTTAATATATACTGATATACATACAAAGTTCATCAAGTTTGTATACATTGTTTTTCACACTGCTGTCTATCTTGATTGATGTCTTTCCCTCCTGGGCAAAAGGATGCCCAGGACGAGAAAGAAGATGGTTGTTGGGCGAGTGAGAAGCACCAAATTCAGTGACCGGACCTCTTTGCCCTCTGTGCTGTGGTCTGGAGCAGCCTGCTGTCTATGGTATTTTAATATATACTGATATACATACAAAGTTCATCAAGTTTGTATACATTGTTTTTCACACTGCTGTCTATCTTGATTGATGTCTTTTGTGTGTCTTAACTCCTAGGGTAACTTCAGATTGGCTTCATTTGTGGTTTGGGTGAGAGTTTAGAGACCAGATCGGTTTCCCGCCAAACAGTGTGTACTCGGTTTCATATCAATGGGTGCAGTTCCCTCAGCATGACAGTTCTCTCTCCCATTTCCTCCCTGTGGCCCCATGTCCACTAGTCCTTCTTTCCTGTCCCCTGAGCTCTGGCTTAGGACTCACACTGCCTTTTGGTCCGTGTGGGTGACCGTTCAGAGCAGCATGTTCCTTCACAACACTCTTCTTCACTCTTCAGGTCAGGCTGGTGTTTGGCTGCAAGGTGATCCCAGGAAGGGGGCCGGTGGTTCTGGGGTTGAAGGGTGTGTGCAGACCATTGGTCTCTGTCAGACCCAGTAAGTGCGGTCTTTTTACAATTTTAAATTGTGTTCTACATTTTCCTCCTGTTCCATCCAGGGCCATTTTCCTCCTATTCCATCCAGGCCCTTCTGTGGTCCTGCCCGAGCAGTGAGTAGAGGCCAGGCCCCATCTTCTCCTGTGGTCTCAGGATCCTGAAGACTTGAGGGGTCCCAGGGTCCTTTAGCCCTTTGAACGAATTATGTTCATGTCCTTGATTATTTTCACTCTGCTTTGCTTTGTACGGGGAGAGATCAATCATTGCATCTCAGATGTCCATTTGCTAGCTTTCAGGAGCACAGTCGATGCTGGCCGCAGCAGAGTGTAGAGCGTTGTCTTTGTGGAGCTGTCACAGCAGTTGGCCTGGCTGTCCCCTGCAGCCGTGACGCTGAGCCATGAGCTTAGTGACTTGTGCCCTCAAGGTGCTTGGTGATGGCTCAGAAGCCGTCATAACTTTGCTCCGTCGGCTCTACCTGGATACATAAGTCTATTTACGGTGCAGACAAATACTTAAAGCTATCACCATCCAAACCTGCACAGCTCAGGGGAGTAGCTCTGCCTTCACACCTGTTTGGCTTGCGTGTGGACCTTGTTAGTACCACAGGGTTATGGGTGTAGCCATGTTTTTCTTCATTCTCCGTCCCGCTCACGCACACCCGTGTTTTCTCTGCCTTGGTCATGTTGTGTTAACTAAGCCCTTGGTGTGTACTGCCCTTCCTTTCTCCCAGCTTCATGCATCTTTGCTCAGTAGTTAGGGATCCTTCTCCCCGCCCATCCCCGGTCACCACCCAAGGAGTTTTCTCTGTGTGAAAGCCTCCTCCTCGCTTTTTTGGGTAGTGGTCTCTGAATCCCAGCCCTTCTCTGTCTGACTCTGCTCAGCGTGATGACTGCCGTGAGCTGCCTCACAAGGCCATTATTTTCTAGCCTCAGGTCATGTCCCACCGTGTTTGCACCACGTTTGTCTACACACTCCTCCGTCGATGGTGCTTAGGTGGTTTTAATCTCTGACATTGTGGAAGTACCACAGTGTGGCTTGAGGCCCTCTGAGCACATGTTGTGTGCTTTTCACTTCTTTTGAGATTTAGCAAATGATGCAGGAGCGAGCACACACTAGGCTGTTAATAAGCGTATGGCTGTGTTAGACCGAGGAGCAGCAGCTGCCCTGTCAGCTGCCGCCCAGCTGGCCACAATTCGTCATCACCTCAATGCAACAGAACAAAGAACCATCCAGTCCCCTGCCACCCAGGATCAGACATGGATCTGACCATCATAATCTAGAGGATTTCATTGGCTAGTTTTCAGAAGTAGACCACCAGGCCTTTCTTCCTTGGCTTTCTTACTCTGGCTGTTCCACTGAAACTTGCTTAGTAGCACAGCCCCCACTGAGAGATGAGGAACTTTGACTGGGCTGTAGTTTAATGTGTAATTTACCATAGTTGTTCTGTGCTGTTGAGTCAGGACTGACCCATAGATGACCCCGTAGCTGGTTTTCAGAGGCAGTTAATTGCACAGGAGGAGTGTGTAGTCTTCTCCCGCAGAACAGCTGGTGGATTTGAAACATGTTTGTTTGAGATTCTAGCACAGTATCTTACCACCAGGCCACAATCTTACCATCAGGCCACAATAGCTCCCTGTTAATATGTTCTTTGGTGGTGGTGGTGGTAGTTGTTTGCCTTTGAGTGGAGCATGACTCATAGCAACCCCATAAACAAAAGGCCTGAAGCCCCTCTACAGACATCACATTTATCAAAGTTCATAAAGTGTCCAGAGGCATGTGGTTTAGGAAGAGGAGGCCTTTCCTGCTTGTGTTCTTTAGAGCTACTCAATTTGTAGTGAGTGCAAGAAATATACTTATAAAAACTCTTTGTATCACCTTTGATGGGTTGTCAGAGTAGCTGCAACAATGTAGCAAGTATTGGAGGCTTACTGCAATATCAGCTAGTGTTTGTTCTTTTGTATAAAAGTTGGTGGTTCAAACCCACCAACTGCTGAGAGCCTGGCTGCAGTTGCTTCTATGAAGATCTACATCCTTGGAAACACTGTGGGGCAGGTCTTCTCTTTCCTATGCATCTGTGAACCAGCAGTGGGTTCAGGGGTCACTCTCCCCTCCCCCTAAGGTAGCCTGGTGAGCACAGGGAGTGTCTCAATTAGTGTGTCAACAGAAACATAACTGGCAGCATAAAAATGTTAGTCTCCTGGACTGAGTGCAAAGACTCCCCACCACTGGGTTCAGTAAAGAGGAAATAGACAACCTGTGGAAAACCTCATGGGGCCACATTTTTACTATTTATAGAATTTCTGCTCTGTATTTTGGTGATTAATCATGTTTCTGGTTAAATAATCTTATGAAATTAATGAATGACCCTCCAGCATTAGCCTGTCCAAATCCACTGCCCCTGAGTTGATCCTGACTCCCAGTGACTCAGCAGGACAGAGGCCAGTGGCCCTACAGGGTCCCCGGGGCTACTCTGTACGGAAGTTGACCGCCATGTCTTGTTCCCGTGGAGCAGCTGGCGGTTTGAGCTCAGGATAATGGCCCTGTGGTTTAACTGCCACCTGAGTATGAGAGCCAGAGGTCGTTAGTGACCCGGCCTCTGGTTTTCTGCAGCCCTTCTTGACTCCATCCTGAGTGGAAACGACCTAGGAGCCTGACTGTCATGCAGACAGTGATGTAGTGGGGCAGGAGGCCGTGATGATGTGAGGCTGGGGGTGCTGATGGGCGGGGCTGGGCTGTGATGGGGCGGGGCTGGGGGCCAGACGCTGTGACAGCTTGCATATATTCCCAACAACCCAGCCTGCACACTGTGAGGAGGAAGGGTTCTCCTGAGCTCTCCTCTACACAGAGATGCTACCATGTGTTTGGACCCTGCCCCTCGCTTTAGTGCTTCAAAGCTGAGAATGACTAATACTCCAGTTGAACGCACAGTGAAGGGAGCTCCCCAGGCTTCCACCAACCATGGGTGGGTTTTCCGGGTACTTGTTTTGGAATACTTTTTTCCTGACAGCATCACTCAATCTTAGGGAAAGGTGGTCGGGCCTTTTTCTGTGAATCACAGACATGACTAAGAAGCTGCTAACAGCTTTGGGGGATACACACTCCCTCCAGCACCTCCCTGGTGAGCTTGTTGGCGCTATCATGAAGGGCGAGCTGCTCCTGTGTTGGGCTGTGACAGTGCATTTTTGCAGGCCCTCCTCACTGTGCACAGGCCCCACCAGGCCCCTCGGGATCCTGACAGCACGCGCTTCCAAACAGATCAGCTAAGCCCTGTCGTGACTAATGTTACCTGCGCTGCATCACACAGGGCTGCTAATATTTTGACATGTGGCCAGATGCGAGCGGGAGTTGCAACTTGAAAGCTCCTCCACCTTTTGTTACCAGAGCGCCTCAGAACCCGGCTCTCAGGGAAACACAGAAGCCTGTGGGCTTTATTTTCCTCCAGCCTCCGCTGAGCTGGAGCTGGAGACAAGCAGCACACCCCTCTGCCTGCCTGCTCTGCCTGCCACACACAGGCGTGCAGGCCACGCAGGGTTGGCGCGGGCAGGACGCACTTTGCGCTCAAGGCAGGCCCTCCCACGCCACCTTGCTGACGGAGACACGTCTAGACTGCCGGCAGCTGAGTGGGTGCCCAGGCACGCGTGCAGTCACGTTCCCACCGGTGCAGCGCGAACCCGAATGCATGTGCTTCCTTCTCCAGGAGACATCCTTGCTCCCGCATCCTGGCGATCTGAACTTCAGGGCCCCTCTGTGTTTCTATAGTAACCGACCAGGACCTAATGCAGCTTCTGCTTTTTGCAAATGGACCCTGGCTTGACAGCACTTACCTGAGTGTCAGAGCCACCCGTGATAAATCACACCGGGCAAAATCAGGGTGAGAACAGAGCAGACTAGGAACCCCTTATGTACATACTGTACTGGGGCCACTGACAGAACCAAGCAATAACTAATGGCCCGGGCTTATCAGAGCCCTGGGAGGGCTTTTCTCCTGTCACCTGCAGTGTCCCCAGCGGCCTGCCCAATGTTCCCTCAGATACAGCCTCACTGTCACTCACTGGTCAGGTGGAGCTCTCTGGAAGGTGCTCCCCTTTGGGGACCTCCGCTCATTCCCATCCATCACTGAGTGGCAGACATGGAAGCCCTGTCATCTCAGCATTTCAGGGATCCCTAACATGATGCTGACTGATGAATAAGGAGACTGGAGAAGCTCTGGTGCCTTTCAGCTCTGGTGTGTTGAAGAATATTGTCTGTGCTGTGGACAGGGGAATGGAAGAATGAGTGCTCCTTAGAAGGGGGGGAGCTTTGCCTCAGACTTTGGACTTTTATCAGGAGGGACCAGTCCCTGGAGGAGGGCATGATGGTTGCAGACATGCAAAGTCAGAGAGGAAGAGGAAGCCCCTCCCCGCGATGGGTCGGCAGTGACTGTGTCGGTGGGAGACTCTCCCTGCTATGGGTCATCAGTGACTGCGTTGGTGGGAGACCCTCCCCGCGATGGGTCATCAGTGACTGCATTGGAGGGCCCACACACAATAGAAACTGTGAGATTGGCGCAGGACCAGGCAGAGCTCTCTGTTGTGTGGAGTATTGCTCTGAGTTGTAACCAATTCAGCAGCACCCAATAACAAGATTATGGTAGATTGGCATTAAAAGACTAGACCTGGTCTTATGCTTACCCGGGCACTGTGGTGCTCCCTCCACCAGACCAGCAGAGGACAGATTCCAACAAGACCGAGGCGGGAAAGCCGGGTTGTCCAACTCTAGCTCCATTGAACTTACAGACAGAGATCCGTGCCAGGAGGCCAGGACGGCAGTTACACTGAGCCACTGGTGAGGCCCGCAGCAGTTACACGTGGGGCACGGGTCTGTGGGCCTGGACAAGCAGGGAACCAGGAGCTGAACCTCAACTCTGGGTTGGTCGGGCCTGCTTTCTCAGTTGATGTTACCATGGAGTCGAGTGTTGTTGTTTTTTTTTTTGTTTTGAGTCAACGTCCAATAGGCACAGAGTTCTCTTCCAGAGTCCTCTGTGGGCAGGTTTCGTCTTGTGTTGTTCACCACCCCACAATGCCCAGTGGAAGACTGGCCAGACAGTGAGACACATAGGACCTGCAGGTGTCACAGAACCAACTGAGGGCCTGACCAGCACACTCACCTGGTCTCTGTCTCCACGGACACACTGTCCCTATGGCCCCACTGTCCCTGTGGGCATGCCATCCTCATGGCACACTTTCCCTGTGGGTACATTCACCATGGGCCTGATGTCCCTGTGGACACACTGACCATGGGCACACTGTCCTGTGAGCGCGGCTCATGTCCAGCCAGAGTCCGTTCATTCACTCGTTAATTGGACAAGGATGGGCTGAGTGGCTGCTGTGTGCTGAGGTCCATCCTCTCCCTGAGAAATGAAGTGGGTTCAAGAGACACAGCCCTGCTCCCGTGGCTGGCAGTCTACTTGGGGAGGACGCAGGGGTGAGGGTGTCGCAGAACAGTGCCTGTGGGACACAGACAGGGCAGGTGTCAACGAGGCCACTGTCCTCTGGGTCCTTGGAGTGGTTTCTCTGGGGAGTCGGTACCAGGGAAAGACCAGGTAGATGAGGGTCACTCCACGAGGGCCTGGGCTCCAGGGAAGAGGGCAGAGCACTACTGTTTGCTGGCTCCCTGCTGGCGGGGCTGGTGAGGGCTTACAGAGGGGACAGACAGCCCTGCTGAGGGGGCTGGTGCAGACTTACAGAGGAGACAGACAGCCCTGCTAAGGGGTCTGGTGTGAGTTTGCAGATGGACAGACAGCCCTGTTGGGGGGTCTGGTTCTGGTGAGGGCTTACAGAGGGGACAGACAGCGGACAGACAGCCCTACTCGGGGGTCTGATGTGAGTTTGCAGATGGACAGACAGCCCTGCTGGGGGGTTCTGGTGTGGGCTTATGGGAGGACAGACAGCCCTGCTGGGGGGTCTGATGTGAACTTACAGGAGGACAGACAGCACTCCTGGAGGGTTCTGGTGTGGGCTCCCAGGAGGACAGACAGCCCTACTGGTGTCATACATATGTACTTGGCTGCTAAGTGAAAGGTTGTGGTTCACACCCACCAAGGGCCTCCTAGGGAAAAAGGCCTGATGATCTTCACAACCACAACAGTAGTGATAAGAGAGAAGAGAAAAAAAGTGACAGTGTGTGTCTCTTTGAAGGAGCCCTGGTGACAGTACAGTCGAGTCTGGGTATCACCAGAACATCTGGTGGTCAGAACCCAGATGGTGGCTCCAGGGGCCTGATGATCCTTGAGGGGCAGTTACTGTCAAACAGAGTTACCATGACTCAAAGTCACCTCCCCACACTTAGTGACTACAGCAGCTTAAGAGGGAACAATTAGTGAAAAACAACCACAAAAGCCCCTCAGTCAGACCCAAGTTGTATTCTCCATCAAAGAATAAAAAAAAAAAGGCAAGTTTTTGTTGTTGGTTTTCACTTCTGAATCAAGTGTTGCTGGAATTTCATATCCAAGAATAGAAGAGAAATGGGCAAATAAAGTGGGCACAGAGGGGCAGAGTCCAGAGTGGAGACGGGACCACGGCAGCCCCAGTCAGTAGGCCACGTGGCTTCCACGGTCATCAGGTGACCGCCAAAGACTGTGACAGCTGACGTTTCCGGCAGGGAAGGGTAATTAGCAATTCATTTATTATGCCTCCGAGTGCACTAATATTTTCTAAGCTAATCTCTGAGTCATTTAAGGTCTTTTGCCTTGATGAAGGATATAACCATAAGACATTAGCAGATACCCAGCTCTTTTGACAAGTCTGTGTGGCGCACAGGGTATGAGCAGTGCGCAGGTGGTGAGCACCCATGCTCTCCATGAACACCTGCCCAGGTGCCCAGAGCAACACATACCCAGGGGTGCCTGCACTCATGGCTGTCACCTCTTTCCCTTCTCTCAGCAGCATTCTCATCATCAGAGAAACACGACACTTCCTGCGGGTCAGGACCTCTGTCTGCTGTCCTCTCCCCCGTGCAAGGATGTGGCCTGCCGGTCTCGGCCCCATGCCATACTGGTCATCAGATCCGCACAGCACCTCCTGGGCGTCAGGGCCCCCTGTCTGCCATCCCCACCCACATGCAGGGATGCAGCCTGCCTATCCTCGCCCCATGCCGGTCATCATGAGCCGTGCCAATACTAACTCTTGACACTAATCACTCTTGTAACATCGAGTACCATGGAAGAGAGGCCTAGCAATCTGCTTCCGTAAAGACCACGGCTCCAAGGACTCTGGCACGCAGTTGTCTTGTGAGTTGGAGGTGATGTTTCCACTACAGGTCAGGCACCTCACAAATCCTCATACCAACCTCACTCCCATCGCCAGTGTTGGATTAGGTGTTGGTGAGAGGATTGCAGCCCCCAGAGGCCCGTGTGACACAGTGGACGGCCCCACAGGATGCCCTTCCTGGGCTGGAGCCTGGCAGGAGCAGGAGGCCTAGTCCTTCCCCAGGAAGCCAGTGGGTAGATGTGAATCACCAGCCTTTAAGTGAGCAGACAATTGTTTAACCACTGCACCACCAGGGCTCCCTGTGATCATTGTTCATTGCGGTGCTACAGGCTCGTAAGGTTGTGCAGGATTGGATAAACTTCTTTAACATCTGATCACATCGGGGGGGGGGGACCCTGAAGTATTTTCATTAAAAAAAGAAACACTGCACTGCAATCTCAGAGGAACGTGGTTTGAATCCACCAGATGCTCTGCTGGCGAAGGAGGGGCAGTCTGCTCCAGTACCAGTCAGATCCGATTTGACGGTACACTCACACAAAATAATAAACTAAAAGAAGAAACAAGCCCTATATCTCAGTACTTTTGGAGCTGGCTGTGTGGCAGTCACTAGCTGCTTGTCCCGTCTCTCAGCCGGTGTAGTGGTAATTCCAGCGTGAAGCCGCGGTGAGCACATGGCCCTTCCTTACAAAGTCTTAAGTGGAAATTCACCTTTATGGTATTGAGAGAGAGTTGTTACAGATTTGATTTAAATTGTGTCCGTTACCTAAATATCCGACAGGCACAGCCTGACCTGTGAATATGGCCATATTTTACACAAATAGCATGTCTGTGCAGTTGCGTTCAGGCCTCACAAGGCTTCTGGTATTAGCTGCCTGCTGTATGCCTGACCGCACACTGTATTCCTGATTATGCACTATTTATCTGGGCACGTTACATGTGACAAAGTACAGTTAACTACTAGGATCATTCTTGTCTCAAAGCACATGAACTCCTCCTCCTCTTTCCAGTTCATCATGAATCAGTGCTCCTGGGGTAACTATCCCTAGATTCAGGGATGGGCCCTTCAACACAATTAAAGGCCTCAGGTACAGACTGTCCTTTCACTAGTCAGTGCCTCTGGGTGTTCACAGGAGGAGACACTCCAGGCCTGGGAAGCCAGCTAGCTACCTGACTTGGCTCTGATTCTGTGTGTCTGCTGAAAGTCAGCTTGAACTGGCTCCCTCGGGATCTCCAAGACTGATATTTGGGGAACAGATTGCCAGGCCTCTTTTCCGAGGCACTTTTCGTACCCTCCCTCTCCCTGATAGCAGCAAAGCCTGTCAGCCTTTGTGCCCCTGGACACTGCTGTCACCCACGAGAGCAGCTCACAGTCCTGGTCTCACGTGTGGGGGACGGTGCTGTATCACATCTCTCACGTTTCCTGCCCAGGCTTGTGAGTTTTATCGAGATCATCTTGTACTCACTCTCCCCTGACCGTGAAGCCCAAGAGATAGCAGAAACCATCACAGGAGAGACAGGTGAAGTGTGGGTCCCCATGGTCACCTCGATGCAGGGAAGTGTGATTTGGCCACAGATCCAGGGCCTGGCCCGGTCTTGTTTGCTGCCTGAGCCTGGTGGGGTAGCCTGTGCCCAGAGTCCTAGAGCTGACAAGGGAGAAAGCTGAACCGGCACCCACCTCCTCAGATGCGCGCTCTGCCCTTTGTGCCCCCATCCAGGACGCACCCCCTCTCTGGGCCCTTGCCCGTGGACAGAGTGAGACAAAGGCAGGAACACCTTGCCTGCCCCCCCACCCCACCGAGGGGGGTTCCACGTAGGGGTCTAAGACTCCAACTGTAGCAATTTGCTGAAACACATTTTTTGGAGAAGACAAAATGAGCATCAGAGGAAGTTTCAAGACGTCTGCTCCAATAAGGAAGATGAAACATAACCAAGAGGCCTGTGTTACCACTCACAGTGCCCACTCCCTCGATAGCAGCTTAATGAGCAGGAAAAATGGCTGACTGTGCAGACAGCTTATCCCGGCCCTGAGAACAACCCGTCAGTTCCCGCAAAGGACAAGAACAAGCACGTGGCTCAGTATTGTTCAATAATAGCTTCATTCTCCTGGCGCTGTCTGTGGAAGGGACATCTCACTTCGGGAGCCCTTCATCCCTCTCAGTGCAAACCCCCCTGAGACCTTTCTGAGACGTCCTCACATCTCTCTCATTTCAGAATCCGCTTTTCCCCAAGCACAGGCCTTCATGTCTAAAAAAAAAAGGCAACCATGGAAGGTAGTAACAGGGAGGTCACGAAGATGGGTGGAAATGGGAAACTCAGGGAGGAAGTGGGAGGAATGCTGTAACACTGGGGGGCCTTGCCTGAAACAAAATATGCATGAGTGGTTAAACTGAAGGTCTTTCTGTTCTGTAAATGTTCACCAAAAACACACTCTCACACTCTCACTCTCTCTCTCTCTCTCACTCTCTCTCTCTCTCTCTCTCTCTCTCTCGTATAAAAATGTATAGAAGGCAGCCACAGAGCTCCCCCTTGGTCTCTTTGTACCAGGACCCACTATCTGCCTCTCTGTCCCCTGGGTCAGTCTGCTAAAAGGTAGACTCACTCCTCCCTCCTTGCTCCCTCAGCTCCAGGTCTGTGAAGCATGCTCAGGGCCTCTTCAGGACCACACGCACATCCTAGAGGGCCACTCTGAGGGGACAGGCGGCGTGATGGGTGGTCTTGCGTCTATGAGATGGGAACAATGCTCTGAGCAGTGAGTCTCATGAGATGAACAGCTTAGTGTCTTTGGGTGATGGGTGCGGCCAACGATGTGGCGGCCAGCGCGTATCCATGTGGGGTGGGGATGCTCCCCCAGTCAGTGGGGCAGTGTCACTCAGGCACAACACTCTGCTGTACCAGCTTTGCTAGAAAAGCCACCGTTCTGCATTTTTATGTGAAACTCCCTGGGTTTAGATGCTGCCGTGTCGTTCCACTCTTTTTTTACCAGGCAGGTGAAACAAGCATCTAAAGTGCCGGGTCTCAGGCCGCATATGCATCATTATTGTTGTTGTTGTTATAGGCGTGGGTGTGAGCCACCAACTCACAGGACCTCCCTGCACGTGGGAGCAAACACTGGCCAGTTCTGCCCCATCCCCTTGACGGTGGTCGATGGGACCACGGTGATCCGAGGAATCCTGGTTTCAGGAGAATCCCAGGCCTTCTTCCCAGTCCATCTCAGTTCTAGAGCATCACTCAAACCTGATCAGCATCTTAGCAGCACTCACACAGCCACAGAAGACAGGTAAACAGGCTGTGTGAGAGCTAACGGCCGGAATCAGCCCTGGGTTCCCATGCTGCTGTCACTGCTGTCAGCTGCCTCCACGTTGACGCTCAGTCGTGAGGACTCTGTGGGACACAGTAGAACTTCCTCGCCGGGTCCAGGGCCGTAATCTTTAGAGGAGAAGACTGCCCCGTCCTCCACGCACGGAGCTGCAGGGGGGTGTGAACTTCCACGTCCATGCTGGGTCATCCTTTTCTTAGACCAGCCCCCATCTGAGCCAGACCCACTGCTGCCGAGCTGATCCTGACTCAGGGGGACCCTCCTTCATGTGGGTTCCCGAGGCCATAAATCTCAGGGGTAGGAGAGTGTGCGTGTTCTTCACCTGGAGCAGCAGCAGATTCAAACCACCAGCCTTTTCGTTAGCAGTGCAGCACGCACCACACTAAGCCAGCAGGGCACCTTTCCACACACGCAGCTCTGTCAAAGTCTGGGCCTGAGTTCTTGATTTCTCAGCCACCATCAGAAAGAAGCCCCCGGAGAGCATACGAAGGGCAGCTTCCTGCTGGTGCGTCAGATCTGCCCTCAGAGGCTGTAAACTGCGTGAGAGGAGATGGCCCAGTTTCTCCTCCTGCAGAGCAGCTGGTGGATCGAAACCCCAAGCATTTGTGTTGTCAGCACCACTCCCTACGCATGAGGCCTCCAGAGTTCGCACTAAAGAAGAGGACCATATTTGCTATGGAAACATCCTCCATAAGTACACAGGCATATGTATGTTGTTGTTATATACCATCCAGTTGGAACCTACTCATAGCAGACCCTCCAAATTGGCATTTTCAGTGCCTGTGAATCGCACAGGATGAGATGGCCCATCCATCTCCCTCAGAGCTGCTGGGTTTCATTCAAACCACGTGCTTTTGGGTTGGCAGTGTCATTCCTTACACTAAGCCATGAGAACTCTGTGTGTGTGTGTGTGTGTTGTTTTATGCCGTCGAGTCGCCTGTGATTCATAGCAACCCTATACACAGTAGCTCTGAACCCTGTCCTATCCTGAGTCAACCTCATTCTCTCCCCCATTGTCCTATTAACTGTGTTAATTCATCTCCTCCAGGGTCTTCCTCTCTTACTCTTTCCCTCCATCTTTCCAAGCATGATGTCCTTTTCTAAGGACTGGTCCCTCTTGGCAACATGCCCAAAGTATATCAGCCAGAGCTTTCAAATCCTTGCCTCTAAAGAACAACTTGGTTTCCCCGTCTCCAGGACAGACCTGTTTGTTGGCACAGGTCCAGGCAGCATGCTTCATTGTGATGCCTGGGGTCTTCGTGTGCTGGAACTCATTCAATCATGGCTGCAACAGTGGTCTTTGCAGCTCAGAGCTCAGGCCTCATCTGTCTGTCCCAGCCGCTGCCATGCACACACTAGGAGAATTATCTCCTGGAGTTTGCTGAATGCAGACAGGAATGGCTGATCGAGACTTCAGAAACAGCTGTGAAAGCTTCCTTAGGCAATAAACAAATGTGTCTCCAGTCACCCTCTGCACAGGACACTCCTTGCCCTGCTGGTCTCCCACATCCAACCCATCAGGCAAGAAGGAATGTGCAAGTGTGCCCTCTGTCTTGTGGGAGGCGGCATTCCAATGTCCTTGAGCAGAACTGGTCCCCTCCTCCTCATCCACCATCTGTGTCCCAGGGCTGTGCTGCCCTGGTCCGTTTGTACCAGAGCCTCCAGCACCTCCAGTCTCTCCCCAGCATGTCCCCTTTCCCAGTGGAAGCCTAAGCCAGGTGGCCACTTCGTATCCTCAAGCGAGTGAAATCAATCACTGTGTGAACAAGGGACAGTTCATTACAATTCCAAGATGCGGTCGTCATAGGAGTAATTATCTGAGATGTATTCAATCGGCTGTTAGCTAAACCTATAAAAAATTAATCAAGAATAATTTGCTATGTGATATTGACATTTTATATTCCTCATTCATGCTAAAGAAAATCCCATTAAAGAATCTAATTTACTTTGCATTAAACCCACCTTTACAAGAATTGGAATCAGATCTCGCCCGATGATAGCATTGCTGCAGCCCTGTGTTAGGGGGCACGTGGGCCAAAGGGCGGGCATCTTCCAGTTGTTCTTGTCTGGTTTGCAGAAATGGACTTGTGCATCAGGTGTGCATGTGTGTGTGTGAGAGAGAGAGCGAACAGCCAGCCCCTTCCCAGCCCTTCCACCCCCACCCCAAGTTCTCACCCATACCTCCTTCCAGCCCTCACCCCCACTCCAAGTCCTAACCCAGTCTTCCAGCCCTCCTCCAGCCCCACCCCAACTCCTAATCCATCCTCCCAGCTCTCCTCCTACCTGCACCCCGAGTTCTAACCTGTACATCCTTCCAGCCCTCCTCCCACTTCCGAGCCCTCCCCAGTACATCCTTCCCGCCCTCCTTTCACCCCATGCTTAGTTCTAATCCATAATCCTTCTGGCCATTCTCCTACACAGAGCTTTAACCCATACATCCAGCCCTTCTCCCATGCTGAGCCCTTGAACACAGACACACACTTGAATACAGTCTGTACTAGCAAGGCAGACAGGTCCTCTGCACATCATCCATGTAAAGCCGCTTCCCCTGCACTTGTGTTAATGTAGAAAGCTGCACCAGACCCAAGCCAGGGTCTTTTCAGTCACCTCATGTGCGTGTGAGAGCTGAGGCCCAGCAAGACCTAATACCTTGGAGTTGAGGCATCAGCAAGGGTAGTGAGCAATCTGCAGACCACCAGAAGAAAAGTGCAACCGGAGCACTCCCTGGAGGTGCAGGTGGTGAGACCTCATACGGTGGGCCTAGGACCAGGAGGGGCCAGTGCCTGGAGAAGGCCGTCAGGCTCAGTAAAGTGGAGAGTTATTGAAAAAAGGAGGTGCTCAAGGAGAGGAATGGCACAGTGCTGCAACAGTGGACACATGCAGCAGTGAGGAGAGGCCGGGGCAGGCCGGGCAGTGCCTCCTTCCAGTGCACACGGAGTCCCCAGGACCAGTGCTGGCTAGACAACACCTGCTAGTTACCACACTGCAATTCTGGGAGAGCCAGAAACCCTAGGCTCCGTTCTCCTCAGCACTAGGGTTTCCTCCCCTGTAGACAGAATCAGAAATGCCTGCAGTGAGCAAAAGCAATAAAGTGGGAAGTGTGTCCGTAACCACAGCAAACCTGGAGTCCATTTATAATAGCCCACCTGAGGAAGTTCATAATGATTTGGTTTCTAGTTTGTATACTTTGATCTGCGGTATCAGAGGGTGTGTGTGTGTGTGTGATTCTGCAGCAAAATTATCTAGATGCAGTAGAGATGTCATCCACAGACAGTGGGAGCTATCTTTGTTCAGAGAAGTGTCCTCCCGTAGGAAAGGGAACATTGACTTAGAATGGGAAGCTGACAAGTGAGTCCTGTGACGTCACAGGTCACAACACCAGGGAGATGTGTCTTCAGCCCTAGGAGCCTCATCGTCCTCATAAAACAGTAACACTATCTATGATGATGGGGTTTGGTTTTTTCTTTTTTTTAACTAATTTTAATGAAAGTTTACAGAGACTTTGGATTGCCATTCATTCATTGTTGTACTTTTCTCCCTGCCTACCCCTCCCCCAGTTCGCTCTGCTCTTTGAAAATTAAATTTTTAAAAAAAAATTCTTTCATTGTTATACAGTCCCTCCCCCGCCCCCCCCTCCCCTCTACTAGGCAGTCTTCATTCTGGACAATAATACCTAATCATTTATCTCTTTTAAACAGTTCTCTTCCTCATCTGTTTCAATGCAGTATACATTATTTATCCCCTCTTTTCTTAGTTTCTCCCAAACCCTGATATCAGTCCCATTTTATAACAGTGGTATTATGTAGTATTTGTCCTTTTATTACGGAGATATTCCACTCAGCATAATGGCTATAACTGCCACCCAAGCAGATATATGCACACCCATGGTTATCACAGCTTTGTTCACAATAGCAAAGAGTTGGAAACAACCCAAGTAAGTGCCCATCAACAAATGAATGGATAGAGAAGCTGTGGTATATTCACACAATGATAATGGGTTTCATGAAGCTTCTAAACTGACATTTGAAAAACTTCTAATTGCATTGGTGGCTCAGTGGTAGAATTCTCACCTTCCACGTGTGAGGATCCAGGGTCCATTCCTGGTCACTGTGCCTTATGTACGGCCACCACCCATCCATGTATTAGCAAGAAAGGAATGTCAGTCAACCTTGGGTTCAACTCTGGGACCCTGGTTTCACATATTCCCGCCTCTGTGAGATTGAACATCCTCAGGGCCATCGTTCTGTCCATCTCCACATCCCCAGGGACTACTTTGCTGGGATGACTCAGTACAGTTCCAAGATTAAAGATTCACAGGCTTTATGACAAAGAAAATATCTACGATGACTATAAAGATTATCTTTAAAATAGGAATAGAAAAATGATGTATACTTTTGAAACTAGAAGAAAAAGTAAAATTTAAAGAGAGGATAAAAATGTCAGAAACAAAAATATCAGCAAGAAAGAGATTAGCTGAAAAACACATGTGGTTGTTGCTGTTAGGTGCCATCGAGTTGTAGACAACTCATAGCAACCCTATGAACGAAAGGCCTGAGCACTGTTCGTACATAGTTTCCGGAGGCAAGCCATTTCGGAAGTGGATGCCACTCCTGCTTCCGAGCTTGTTTTAATCGGGGAGCTCCACCAAATATACATGCACAGTGGAATATTACGTGGTGCTAAAGAATGCCGAGGGAGCACGGGTGACACCCTCAGGAGGTCGCGATGCTGACCCGTAGGCCACAGCCCTCTCTTTGACAGTTCAAATCCAGCAACTGCTCGGAGAGTGAAAGATGAGTGGTCTCCCCTGTGTGATTCACAGCCTCAGACACCTGACAGAGGGTCCACTATTAGTTGGTTCTGACTTGATGACAGTGAATTTCATTTTGTTTTAGAAAGAATAATGAAGAATTAGGGCGGGGAGGGGTGTTTAAACACACCAAACTGTATCACATAACTAATATTATGCTTAGTGAGAGAAGTCAGTCCTGAAAGGACAAATAGTATCTGACTCTACTACTATAAAAAGCTAAGGAAAGGCTTACATGCAGAGAGGAAACGTAATTGATGGCCTGCATGGCCAACCAGGGTAGCAGAGGGTGTAAACACTGGTAACGAGATCATTAACCCATGTTAAGGTGAAGAACTCCATACCTTTTCAACCTATATGCAGAACAGATTATCTGGGAGGCTGGGCTCTATGAGGAGAAATGTGGGGTCAAGATTGGTGGACGATTTATCAACAATCTGCGTTGTGTAGATGACACAACCCTGCTTGCTGAAACTGAAGAGGACCTGAAGCACCTGCTGCAGAGGGTCAAGGACTGCAGCCTACAGTATGGATTGAGGCTCAATGTCAAGAAGACAAAGATTCTCACCACTGGACCAATTGGCAGCATCAGGATGGATGATGAAGAGATTGAGATTGTACACAGCTTTAGTTTGCTTGGCTCCACAGTCAACACTCTTGACACCAGAAGCCAGGACATTAAAAAATGTATTGTGATGGGAAAGTCTGCTGTTAAGGACCTCTCCAAAGTGCTGAAGAGCAATGGTGTCTCTCTGGAGACTAAGGTGCGTCTGATACAGGCCGTGGTCTTCGCAATCACTTGTTATGCATCAGAGAGTTGGACAATGACTAAGGAGGATAGAAGGAGAATTGATGCCTTTGAGCTGTGGTGCTGCAGAAGAGTATTGAGAATACCATGGACTGCTAGGAAAACAAACGGATTTGTCCTGCAAAGGGTTAAACTGGGTGGCTCCTTGGAGGCAAGGATTCTGAGGCTCCGTCTAACATACTTTGGACATGTTGTGAGGAGAGACCGGTCCTTGGAGAGGGACATCATGCTTGGGAGGGTGGAGGGACAGCGCAGGAGAGGAAGGCCCTCTATGAGGTGGACTGATTCAGTGACTGGGATAATCGGGATGGGAGTGTCAGAGACAGTGCAGTTGGCACAGGACAGAGCAGAGTTTAGGGCTGTTGTACATAGGGTCGCTATGAGTCGCAAGCAACTCGATGGCACATAACAACAACAACAACAAGGTGAAGAAGAGAAAGGCAGACCTCGGAAAGGAGAGGTGATCCACACATTATCACCAAAGGATGGGATGGAAAACGAGAGTAAGCTGGAGAGAAAGGATGAGGAAGTGACAGTTGATGAGGTATACAGCCCACCCCTCTGGGCAATCAAAAATTATCCCACCCCAATGGCAAGGAAACAAATTCCACAAGTAAGTGGGCCCAGTCAGTTCAAACACAAATTGTTTAAGGGTCCACTCTACTCCAAATACATAAGTAATAGTGGCCAGGGGAAAGTCATTAAACCCTGCACTTTAAAAGACTAAATTTGAAAACCAGCAACAGATACAGAATAGCAAAAACCATCCAGCTGTATGTTTTTATATCTTTTTTAAAAAAACCTGAAAAATAAAAGCACAGAAAGATTGAAAGTTAAAGGCTGAAAATTATCAACTAAACTTTAACAACAACAACAAAAAGTCATGTGGCTATGTAACTACCAATTGAAATTAATTTTAGCCAAAAAAAGTACATTGTTATGTACTCTGGATTTGGAACTGACTCATAGCTGGCCACCCGGTGGATTTTCAGAGGCTGTGAATTGCAGGAGAGGAGACCACCCAAGTCTCTCCCTTGAGACAACTGGTAAATTCAAACCATCTGCCTGCTTTAGGTCGGTAGCCAGCTCATTTCTTACCCACTAGGCCACAGAGGTCCTCCAAAAGGACCAAACATAAAATATGTCTACCCGTCCGTCAGTGACTGGGGTAATTGGGATGGGTGTGTCAGAGGCAATAAGATTGGCACAGGATAGAGCACGGTTTAGGGCTGTTGTACATAGGGTCGCTATGAGTCTCAAACAACTCGACAGCACATAACAACAACAACCCATCTGTCTATCCATCATCTATCATTTCTGTGGTGGTGGTGGTGGTGGTGGTGTGTATCGTAGAGTTGGAACCAACCTGTAGCTGACCCTCCAGCGGGTTTTCAGAGGCAGTTAATCACATAGGAGGAGATTGCCCATCCTTCTGCCACAGATCAGCGGGTGGCCTCGAATTGCATACCTTCGGGATTGCAGCGCAACTTCTCGCCACTAGGCCACCAGAGCTCCCTAGCTCCCAGTCTGTCTTGGTGTACCTAAATATTTCACTGAAATAAAGGGCTTCTGGAAGTTTACCTCTTTTCTAAGACAGAACCATTTTAGCAGACAGAAGAAGGCCTTCTTGGGCGGGAAAGGGATGGCCTCTGGAGCTGGCCAGTGAGAGAATCCTTAATAACCCGTTCTCCAGAGACATGAAGAGCAGGGCAGGCTGCCACCTTGGACGGCGTTTTGATGGCTGAACTCCCGAGTCTCCACTGAGGTCCTTGAGGACACTTGTAATGCATGTCACTCAGCACCCACTGGCCAGATGCCTGGGGTCAGTGGCTCAGTCTTCAGAGCTGTTTTAAGAGCCTGTAGATTTGTCACATTTCAAGGGTAATGTATCTTTTTTTTTCCCTCTGCTGCATAAATAGGTTCAATCTTCTGCTCATGCATTAATCTTATAATTATGGGCGCTTTGATGGGTCATCCCCATCCACTCAGCAAATATTTTGGCCATCTGCTCTTATCCAAGGACTGCATTAGGGACTACAGATAAAATGTAAACAAAACAGACGTGATCTCTGTCCCTGCATGGACAGACTCTGGTGAGGGAGCTAGATCTTAATCAAATAATTACATAAATAAATATAAATTTTTATCTATGACAAGTGTGATGAAGAGACACAGCAGGCTACAAGCTCTACAGTGGGAGGGTGGCTCGTCGTGAGAGCTCAGGGCAGCCTTCCCAAGGACCGGAGGCCAGTCCCGTTGTGTGGACTCTTGAGTCCTGCCCACCTACCCAACCCCCGCTCACAGCACACAGGCATGGTGCTGGTTCTGCATCCCCTCCACCACGGTCAGAGGCTGGAGCTTGTGTTTGAAGCTGCTGATATGAGCCATGTCGTTTGACTGCATTCTGTGTCATTGTCTTGCCAGATTCTGCATTGCTATTTTTACCAGCTGCACGTTGGTGGCCACCCTGCGTCCAGTGAGTCTGTCTGTGCCCTGTTTCAATGGCAAATTCTCACTTCCTGTCTCTGTGATGCCCTTTTGTGTTCATTCATTCTCTAGTTCAGACTTCCTCTGCTTGCTCTTACACACTTTGTAGACTAGCATGTAAACAGAAGCATCCTACGCTCTGGAAAGCTAGCATTTCCATGTTTCTGTCCTTCAGTGACAGGTCTGGAGCCTGCCCACAGTGTCCCTGGGGCATGCCTGTGCTTTGAGCCCACTTCGACCTCATGTTGCACTTGTGTGTCACAGGAGAACTGTGCTCCTAGGGTTTCAGCAGCTGCTTTCAAGAGTTAGATCACCAGGCTTTGTCTAAAGAAGGGCTGTTAACCAGAACCGTAGAGTGGGAGCTGGCTAGGGCACCACATCAGGGAGGGTTAAGGAAGCCGCTGCAGCAGATGCCCTTTGGCAGGGGGCACAGGCTGGTTGGTGGCTGCAGAGCCCACTGCCCAGGTGTTCTGGGACTGCGTGCCTCAGGGCTGTGTGAGTCATGGCTCCAAAGGCTGCACTTCCACAGACAAGAGAGAATTATGGATTTATGCTGGGGGTGGGCTGGGCAGGGCCTTTCCTGGCTGGATTATGGAGAAAAGCTCACCAAGGGGGCTGGAACTGGCTGAGCCAATGAGTGGGTGGCAGGAGAGCATGGCAGGGGGATGGGGGCACGGGATAGGGGGATGGGGGCATGGGACAGGAGGATGGGGGCACAGGATGGGGGAATGGGGGCATGGGACAGGGGCAGGGGGAGATGGACTGAATGCCTGTGGAGAGAGGGGATAGAGTGAAGGAGCCTCACTCATTGGAATAGGCAGGATTGGGCCACGTGTGGAGAGGAGGTGAAGGAGTAGCTCTTCTTCCTCTTCACCATTTGAGGGACTGGGTCAAAGTGGTGCTATGGTCTCTTCTTTGGGAAAGCCAGAGTGTACCAGGTCCGTGGGGGTGGGGGGATAAGCTTAATTTGGGGTGCTCGGGCAGACCTCAAAGGTGCTGCATCTCTAGCCCCGACCATCACAATAAAGCAGGTATCACAATAAAGAGTCACAGTCGTTTCCAAGTACCACATCGTTTAACGTTAGGTTGACACAGTCCTGTAAACCATGAACTGTCCAGTGACAGCACAGAGGAAAGGTGTGAACTGTGGTGGCAACGACCAAGGTGTGGCACTGAGTTGACAGGTGAGCATGTGCTGTCGGGAAAATGACCCCAAGAGACTGTCTCAACTCAGGGTCCATCCAGACCTTTTGTTATGTGCTGTTGAGTTGCCTGCAACTCATAGTGACCCTGTGTACAGCAGCCCTAAACCCTTCTCTATCCTGTGCCAACCTCATTGACTCCAACACACCTACCCTCATTACCCCAGTCACTGAATCAATCTATCTCATCGAGGGTCTTCCTCTTCTTCGCTGTCCCTCCACCCTCCCAAGCATCACATCCTTCTCCAAGGACTGATCCTGTCTTGCAACATGTCCAAGGTATGTCAGACAAAGTTTCAGAACCCTGCCTCCAAGGAGCAGCCTGATTTAACCCTCTCTAGAATGAACCTGTTTGTTCTCCTAGCAGTCCATGGTATATTCAGTACTCTTGTCCAACACCACAGTTGAATGGCATCAATTCTCCTTCTATCATCCCTAGTCATTGTCCAGCTGTCTGATGCATTGCAAGTGATTGCGAAGACCATGGCCTGTATCATGTGCACCCTAGTCTCCAGAATGACATCATTGCTCTCCAGTGCTTTGGAGAGGTCTCTAACAGCAGACTTTCCAACCTTAATACATGTTTTCATTTCCTGGCTGCTGGTGCCAAGAGTGGAGCCAAGCAAACTAAAGCTGTAAACAATCTCAATCTCATCATCATCTATCATGATGTTACCAATTGGCCCAGTGATGAGAATCTTTGTTTTCTTGACATTGAGCTTCTAGACTTGTTTTTTTTTTTGTTTTGTTTTTTAAAAAAAGTCTCATCCATGAAGACCAAGGTGTGGGGAAGTGAAGCGTGCATCTGAAGCGCCTCTTGAACATGAAGTGCATTGTAATTAAGTTTCCGCGCCTTGAACTTGAAGAGTTCCATCTAGAAAAGAAAAATGTCCATAAACAGACAGTGACAGTGAATTTAACATGCAAAACTGCAAAGCATTTTTTAAAAAAATATCGTATCTAAAGAAATTATTCTGCATGCTGATCCTATTAACTGCCTTCATTCTTCTGTTATGTGATGTTATGGTTTGGAAACAATCTTATTTGGGACAGTTGTAAACTTTTCACTTATTCTCCTGTGGTTTCCTAAGAATTGCTGTGTTCCAGACACCTCGCCCTGTATTTGACGTAGCGTCTTCATAATCATCTCTACCTTGAGAGGAAAGTGAACTTCCATAAGCACTTGAGTGGAATGTGGGAGACACCAAGGTGGCGTGAGAGGAGACAGGAGTCCTTTTCTGGATAAAGCTGACAGCTAAGCTCACATGTTGGAGCTGTCACGGGAGTGGTGGCCGAGGGCTCCCTAGGTGGTAGGAGGAGTGATTGTTGTCATTGTCTTTGCACTTGTATGTACTTTCCACATGTTCCCCAACACATCAGAGTCCACTTTGATCTCAAATAAAAGGAATGAGCCCTCCGCTGATCTGGGCTTGAATTTCAGGCATCACTGCTCTCCAAGCCACAGCCGTTTCTCCCTGGAACCTGGCTTAGAGACAGCAACTTCAGTCAGCCCTGGAGAAGGAATCCATTCAGGACGTGGGGCTCTGAGCCAGAGGACTGTACTCACAATGAGCTTTAACCTCTAAGCACGGACCACTGTTGTCCATTCTGTTCTGACTGACCATCACCCTGTAACCCACATAGAACTGCCCCTTCATCCTTTGATCAAGGTCCAAGGCTGTGACCTTTATAGAAACATTCCTTCATCTCTCTCCCTAAGAGTTACTGGTGGGTTTGAACTGCTTTCCTTATGCTTAGGAGGCAAGCACTTTAACCACTGCATCACCACAACTCCTCAGGCCTACGCCAGACCCGAGCCCTGACTGGTGAAGTCAGGATCTGTACAGATGGGTATGAAACAACATGGCATTTTGTCACTGCCCCAGGGATGCCAAGTGCAGCCAGATGTGGTCTGCACGTGTGAGAGGAAACATTTGTCGGTCCTGGTGGGCAGGAGCACACTTGGGGTGCCAAGCCAGTACTGTCCAGGGCCCCTGAGCTGATACTTCCCTTCAGTTGGTCTTAGCGGTCTTGGGTGACATGAGGACCACCTGGGGTGCTTCCCAGGGCCCCTCAAAGGGCCTGACATTCTTCTCCACTTGGCACTGAGTGAGGTTCAGGCAGTGCCTTGTGGCCGGAGCCCCTGAGCTAAAATCCACTGCCATCCAGTTGATCTCTGCTCATCGCGACCCTGTCTGGGAGCTCTGATAACCTAATGGGTTAAGCGTGCTGCCAACCCAGGGCAGGCGGTTCCAGTCCATGAGCTTCTCCACAGGAGGAAGATGGATAGTCTAGTCCTGTGTGGCTCACAGCCTCGGAAAACCCACTGGAGGGTGTGTTAGGAGTCAGTCCTCACTCAACGGGAGAGGGTCAGATTTCCCTAAAGGGTTTGCGGGGCTGTGATAGGTGTAGGAACAGACTGTCTCCTCTGTCTTCCCAGAGCAGCTGGTAGGTTTGAACTGCCAACCTTTTGGTTAACAACCCACACAAAATAACACCAAAATATAAAACTACTTGGTAATATACTTACAAAAGATATGTGAGACCAGTAAGACATGGACACTAAGACATATCTAAGTGAAATTATACAAGGCCTGGGTGGAGGAATAAGTCACCTTCATGACCTGGAAGACTCACTAGGTTAAAGTGACAGTTCTCTGCATATTGATCTGTAGCTTCTACACGATCCCCATAAAACACCCCTCAGGCCTTTACCTGCAAACTGACAAGCTGATCCTAAACTTCATAGAGAAACGCAGAGCGCATAAATTAGCCTGAACACGTTTAAAAATTACCCACATGACCAGATTTCAAGATCTTCTCCGAGGTGAGGGAGTAATGAAGACAGTATGGTATTGGCATATTGACCTAAGCTCATATCTGCAGATCAGTGAGTGAGAAGAAAGAAGCCACGAGCAATTGATGTCAACAAAAACCCCAGCATGATTTAATGGAGAGAGAGTGTTGTCAACCAATGGTACTAGAGCAATTAAATATTCATAGTAAAAGAAGAGAAAGAGAAGGAGGAAGAAGAAAAAGAAGTTAGACACTGGTAGATTTGGACCTCCTGAAAGGTCCTTGTCACGCCTAGGGACCCTGTAAAGGACAGATCTGAGCCTTGCCTGTCCTGCACCATCGCCAACATCTCATCACTCAAGCCCTTGACACTGTCCGTCCATCCTGCTGACGATCTTCCTCTCTTTCTCTGACCGTTCACATTCCCAGCATGATGCCTCTTTGCACAGTCTGGCCTCCACTGATAGTGTGGAAAGTGAGCATTTTGAACCCATCAGCAGCTTCCATCGAGATTCAGAGCCTTAAGTGTCCTGCAGGATCGCTCAGAGGCCGTGTGAGTCTACGGCAGTGGGCTTGTCTTCATAACTTAACAGGAAGATACAAATCCTAGAAAAATGAGGCCATAGATTTTCATAAACCGTACTTGGATGAGTTCTTGTGTACGATTGTGGCCTCATCATCTCAGTTTAGCCTTAGAAGTCACTCTTCCCTCCTAATTCCTGCCCCTGGCTTTGTCACCTTAAAAAAAAAACAAAAAAAAAAACACCAACTTCTAAAAATGCTCTGTTTCCACCTGTATGTGGAATTGTCCAGTAGGACGTTTCTTCCCCTTACCGTGGTGTTTGGGGATTGCTCAATCCCCAATCATCGCCTGGACTGCAATCCAGGGGCCGTTCTCTAGCTGGGAAATGATTGCTGGGTTGTGTCCGTTTTCGCTGAGTCGTGCTGATTTCAAGGCTCAAGTGGAAGAGAGAGAGAGAGAAACAGTGTGTGTGTGTGTGTGTACACACAACAATGTTGTTGTGCCTTTTGGAAGTGGAGTCTCTGGGCCACATGCAAGTATTCATTCCATGTATAAAATCCACCAGCCATGCTGCAGCATGCTTGCACCATTTCTGTCTCTCCCAGGAATATTTGAGGGTCCCTTCCCCCCATTTCCTTTCCAAAGCTTGAGACTGCCAGTTGCTGGGTTTTTTTTAAATCATCCTAGTGAGTATGAAGTGACACCTCACTGTGATTGAAATCTGCGTTTACCTAATGAGGAAAGCTGGACATCTCTTTAGGTGCTTAAGTTATAATTTGTGCATCTGACCTCAAAGCAAACACAAACACAACACCATCAGGTTGATTTTACCTCATACTGATCCTGCAAGGACAGAGAAGAGCTGCCCGCAGGTTTCTGAGGCCGGCAGCTGCTGGAGCTCTGGGGATGTAGCCCCCAACATGCTTCACTGCTGTGCAAAGGACTTAGAACCTCAAGCAGGTCAAATCCAGCCGTGGGTGCCAGGGAAAGATGGCTGGGTTCTTCCCAGTAAGATCCAGCAGTGGGTGCTGGAGAAAGATGGCTGGACTCCTCCCAGTAAAATTCACAACCTTGGAATCTCAGCAAGCAGGCCACCTAGTCTACTCAGATCAACTTGCCAAAAATGAGTTTGCTTTGTTTTGTTTGTTTAGTTTTATGTGGCTGGAGGATTCAGACTGTCAGGCTTTTTGGTGATCAGCACAAAACTTAATCGATGGAGCCACCTGGTCTCCTTAAAAGAATAATAGACAGCTGTAAAATAAATAACATGGCAGGCACGGCGCTCTTGTGGGTGGAAAAAATAGTGCAATGTAATGTTCTCCAGGAGTGAAAGTGACCATAAATTCAAGTTTTAATTTGACTGGGATTTTTATTAAAGTTATGCAGGAGAGCTCACGGTGTCGCTCTTAATGAAGTATCTCAATATGGCTTAAATACACATTTAATGTACATCTAATGAGATTCTCCGGCCGACTAATTATTAAGAAAGTTTAATGGAGTTTAACAATTGCATGGGAGATGCATAGCCCTTTCTATACAGATTTATCCTTATCAGAATACTTTTAAGATAATGGATTTCACCCACATAGATTGCCTTGGCCAATAAAGATCATTACATTCAGCCACAGTATTAGTACATAAGGTTCTATCCGTTATTAAAAGCCTATTCAATTAACATATAGGAGCCATTACTGTTGGGCTGACTGCATGGTCTGGGGTCCTGTGTGCGTATATTTTAAAGAGATTTGAACAAATAGGACATTTCCTGAAACACGCTTCTTTTTTGAGGAAGGAGCAGGGGAAGCAAAGGTTTGTGTTCCAGGAGATGAGGACAGAGCTGCACATATTTGCAAATCAGTTTCAGGGGAGCTGCTGACTTCTCGAGGTCCAACTTAGGGAGCCACACAGAGCCTGGATTTATTTTCTCACAGTGTGGGCACTGCCATCACTTCCCTGGGGACCCCGGGAAGATGAGTTATTTAACAGTCGCCATGATGAGAAAGGCATGGCGGCCCTCCCTTGCTGGTGTTGACAAGACTCATCATGCCTCTTTGTAACAGCGTCTCTGTTCCATGTGTCCAGAATTCTCTGATCTGCAAAGGACCAGAAGCAGTCTCTCTGTGGCTTCCCCCTCCATTTTCATTGCCAATCTTCTTCTTCATTTTTTTTAGCATCCGTTCTGGGCTGTAGGTAAATTTTTCAAGGGTCTTCCCCCTAGGGTCACTTTATGGATTCTTCTAAATGCCCTTATTCTCAAAGTCCTATTTCACCACAGGCCTCGCTGGGGGTGGGGGGTGGGGGTTGCGGATTACATTATAAACCTGAGTTTACACATGGACTCCACTTGGAGAGATGAGTAAGGGGAACAGACTAGACTACTCTTTACCACCCTCATCCGGAGATGCAGTTACCACATCACCACGACCATGGTTAGTGAATAGATGTAACTAAAAAATGGTGAGAGTGAACACCCCCTCAAATGGACAGGGACCCAGGATTGTGTGCTAACTAGAAAAGGTTCTTCACTGACAAACAAAAGAGCAAGAGAAACTGAAACAGATCCACCTGTGAGCACGGTCGATACATTGGCAGGTGGTGTTTCAGATCAGAGAAGAGAGCGGGCTGTTGAATAAAAGGTGGTTTATTGTCAGGTGCTAGTGAGCTGACTGACTTACGGTCACCCTGTGAGCAACAGAGCTGGACCTCTCCCTTTCCTGACCAGCATCACAATCTCTCCTACGCCCAAGCCCATTGTTGCTGTGTCATCCCACCTCATTGAGGGTCTTCCTCTTTCTCGGACTCACCTTTCCCAGACAGATGTCTTTTTTTTTTAAGGACTGGCCTCTCGTGACAACATGCCGGAAGTGTGCGAGAAACAGCTTCACCAATCCTTACTATATTATGCTGTATAATAAAAAGAATAATAAGCAGAATGGATCCCAATTCACAGCAGCCCTGTAGGACAGAGTACAGCTGCCCTAAGGATTCCCGGCACCTTGTCTTTCTCCTGAGGAGCAGCTGGTGGATTCAAACCATGGATCTTTCAGGGAGCAGCTCGATACCTACCTGCTCCACCAGCAAAGCGCCTCTCAATGAAACACATTTAAAAATGTTTCCCTTGAAAGTCATGATATGCTTTTCCATGCTATGAAATTTCATCCTTTCCTTTTGGATAGAACATGCGTTTTGAAGATTGACCAGATCCCTGCTCTTAGAAATGCATGCCCGTGATATATATTTACATGACTCCACTGACTCTCAGTGGCATAGAGGCTCTCTCAGGTAGAAAACCGCGATCATGTCAATTTCTGATTTCAGTGGATAGTATCCTGTCACCGGGCCGCTCATCACCTGGCTCGTTCCAGCATTCACAGATGCCCTCAGGGAGCACATGGCATAGGATCAGATGCCCTCATCAGGACACATGCTGTAATGAGGGAAGGAGTAGACACTTTAGGATGTACTCTACCAGGACATAGTTTAAAAGAGAATTACCATGAAGGAGTGAGGACAGGGTGTATGGGAAGAAGAATGACTTGAAAAAGAAGAGCACGGGATCCTATTCACTTGTTCATTGGAGGCGGTGAGAGGGAGGGGGATTGCAGTGTGCCACACAGCACGTGAGGGTGGGTCAGCAGTGAAGGAGGTGCATCATTCCTCACCCCACATCCCACAGTCCACAGGAGAAAGTGGCTTTTTAAAGGGGTAGCCAGATAAATACAATGCTTTATATATCATGAACTTCCCCTACAGTCAGCAGGAGTTAAGCCCAACTCCCTGTGACCCCATGGATATCAGAGCAGAGCTGTAACCCACAAGATGTTAGTGACTGCTGTTTCAGGAGGAGAATGCCAGGGCTTTCTTCCAAAGTACCACTGCATGGACTCGAACCTCTGACCTTTGAGTTAGCAGTTGAGCATGCTGACTGTTTACACTACCCCGGGACTCCTTCCAATTGGCAAGTGCTAGAATTCACACCCCTGTGCCCCAGAGGAGATAGTGTGAGTATAATCAGTCATACAATTTCAAATGGTACCATTTGTATGAAATTGACACTCAGAAAGTAGGAAGAGACAGAAGGGAATGGAATTGAGGAGGCCAAGGAAGAAGGAAAGGGGTAGGCTTGGGTTTAAAAACAACCCACTGCCATTGAATCTGTTTCATCTCAGAGCCCTGTTGTGTGTACTCTGAAAATCAGCGGATTTTCAAAGGCTGTAAATTGTTTAAAAGGAGATTACCCATCTTTCTCTTGGAGCAGCTGGTGGTTTTGAACCATATGCCTTTGGGTTGGCAGCCCAGATTCTTTCCACAAAGTCACAGGATTCCTCTAGAGCATCCCATATGAGGTTGTAAATCTGTAAGAAGAGACTGCTCGTCTTTCTTCCTCAGAGCAGCTGGTGGATTTGAACTGCTAACCTTTCCGTTAGCAGTGTGACAGGTCATGCACTATGTCACAAGCTTCTTTAAGGTGTCAGGTTAGTACAAGAAACCGTCGAAGCCTTTTCAGCAATTTGAAAGCTGCATGCACAGCAAGTGAATGGGATGGTGATTAGGAATGTGCAGGACCTGTCCGTAAGTCACAGTTGTAAAGCGGGGACCACCCGCACGCTTGAACTGAATGAACCCAGAAGCTGGACAATCTTCATTATGAGGCTGCCATGCCCATCATTCAAGCTCAACATCAAGAAAAGAAAGATTCTCACCACTGGGCCAATAGGCCACATCAGCATGGATGGTGAAGAGATTGAGATACTTTTTAATTTGCTTGGCTCCACAATCAACACTCTTGAGCAGCCAGCAAATCAAGAGATGAATTGCATTGGGTAAGTCGGCTGTGAGGGACCTCTCAAGAGTACTGAAGAGCAACAATGTCAGGCTGGAGACTAAGGTGCGCCTGATCCAGGCTATAGACTTCACAATTACGTGCTATGCATCAGAGAGTTTGACACTGAATAGGGATGATAGATAGAGAATTGATGCCTTTGAGCTTTGGTGCTGGAGAAGAGTATTGAATATGCCATGGACTGCTAGGAGAACAAACGGGTTTGTCCTGGAGAAGGTGAAGCCAGAATGCTCCTTGGAGTCAAGGATTCTGAAGCTTCGTCTGGCATACTCTGGGCATGTTGCAAGGAGGGACTGGTCCTTGGAGAGGAGGGACATCATGTTTGGGAGGGTGGAAGGATGGCACAGGAGAGGAAGACCCTCGATGAGATGGATTGGTTCTGTGAGTGGAGTGGTGGGAATGAGTGTGTTTGAGATGGCGAGATTGGCACAGGCATTTAGGGCTCTTGTCCATAGGGTCGCTATGAGTCGCAGACGACTCAATGGCACATAACAACAACAACAACATGCCCGTCTATCTCATAGAGGGGGCCCTCATTGTCATTGACCCTCTTTGTAACCAGCCATAATTTTTTTTTCAGGAATTGCTTTATTAGCTTATTGACATACCCAAAGTAAGCAAGATTGAGTCTCTCCACCCTTGTTTCTAAGGAATGCTGTGTATATGTGTCACTTACTATCACTGCCACTGAGCCTATTCCAATCTAAAGTAACCCTGTAGGACAGAGAAAACTTCTCTGCTGTGTTTCCCAGGTGGTAAATCTTGATGAAAACAGAGTGCCCATCTTTCTCCCTCCGAGTACCTGGTGGGTTCAAACCAGCAGCATTTTTATTAGTAGCCCACTGTTTATCCACTGTACCATCATGGCTCCTTTGTGAGGTCCTGAGAAGTCACTGAAGACACCATCTGGTGGGCCCTTGTCCAGAAGTTCCAGTTGAGCTGGAGGGAGTCGGGTCTCAGATGTCGTTACCTGGTGTAGCGCTCAGGCCAGTGCTGTGCCCTATAGTTCTGACTGAGATGCGCTCAGGCTCTTAACCCAGCCTCAGCTGGCCTGGGGCTTCAGGAAGCCAAGATGGGCTGACTGTGTCCTATTTTCTCATGTAATTTTTCCTCTTGGCCAGAGTGGAGGTTAGTATCCCTGGCAGCTGATTCTGAGCAAACCTACAGCCAGGTGGGGATTGAACCTGTGACCTTGGACTCATTAACACTGTGCTCCAAACAGCAAGACTAATTAGCAGCACCTGCTTTCTCGGCTGTCCACTGTTAGAATTATCCTGCCAAAGTTCACTTTAATGAAATAAAAATGTGATGATGGCAGCACAGGGTGGGGGAGCCATGGCCTGGAAAAGCCTGTGCACTGCCTCAGTCACCTCAACTCACAGGATCTGCAGGAAAAGACAAAACTGCCCCACTGGGTCTCCAGGGCCAGGGCTTCTCTCGCTGACCCAGAAACCCCACACTCCCATCTGAGCTCCACAGAGCCTCGTGGTGCCTGGCTGTTTTTATTCTTTCTAATATTTTTCATTGGTTTGCATACAGTAATTCACTCATCCAGCTGCTTTTAACATGCAGCCTGCCTTATGGTGTGACAGGAATCCCTGGTTCCAGACAGTGTGTGTGGAAACTAAGCACCATCTATAAGGGTACCCCAGGAGAGGAGGGCCAACAAAGAGGGACAGGATATAAAGAGAGCACAGCCCAGAGAAGGTCGTCTGTTGGAAATGAGACTTGGTGGTCATCTGAGAAGGACTCAGTGAGGTTGTAAATGGACACCCAGGAAAGGAACTCAGGTGCTCTTCATAGGACAAGCCCTGTGCTGAATAGGAAGAAACTCAGTGACTATCATATTTACCTGAACAGCTCAAGCACTGTAGGATTGTTTTATAAAACCACATAGCCCGCTCCTGTACTAGTTTCCTGTGTACACGTCAAGGGCTTTGTGCATATGTATGTTTTACCAGGGGCACTCTCTATGTGTAAATATTGTAATATAGAAACCCTGTCATACCCCCACTTTACACTCTGTAAGGTCAAAGGGCACAAAGATGGGAGTGGTGGTGCTGTGATGGAGGCTGAATAGCCACTAACCTCAAGGTTGACATTTGTACCTACTGAGCCTCCAAGGGATAAAGATGGAAAGTCTGTTTTTTTTAAAGATTTACAGCCTCAGAAACTCTACCCCATGTGGGACAGCTACAAAGAATAGAGAGAGTGCAATGCCTCCTGGAGGAAGGTGGTCCCTTGCTACTGTGCTCACCAGCCCCACCATGGACAATTCAAAACTATAGAAGAGGTGGGCACAAGCTGGAGAGATCCCCACCAAGCCACATCCGAGAACTGAGAGGGCAGCTGGATGCAGGTAGGGCTCTACCCTCCCTCAACCCCACATGGGATAGAAAAAGTGAAGCTGCCTGCCAGGGAAAGGTGGTCCCTGGCTTCTGTGCTCATCAGCTCCACCAAGAACAATTCCAAACTTTAGAAGAGGCAGGCAGCAGTCAGGCAAGATTCCTGCAGGGTTGCACTGCAGTCCAAAGAGAAGATGAAGGACCTTAGGGAAAGGAGGGTTTTCAGTCACAGGCCAAGAAATGACTCCTGACATAGCAAGTTGCCCTCCCGCACACAGGGAGCACTTTAAGTCTGCAACTAATAAATAACATCATAAAGATAAAGAACTGTCAACAACCTATGCTGACACAATAGAAACAGCCTAACACATACCAAGAAAAACTTCCCATAAGTTGTGAAAGCAACATGCAGCTTCAAATTTTGGGTGTTGGAGGCAGGAAATAAACCTTCTCCTAAAAAGCAGAGCATATTGCAGACTCAGTGAATACCCCACAGACACAGAGGCAGAAGAAATATATTGGTGTAGAGTCATATGAACAGCTATGAGGGAAAGGTGGCAATGATGGGAGAAACAAGGGAACGCATAAATAAAGCAAATGTCCCACAGACAGAGAGAGAGGCAGAAGAAATATATCAGTGTAGAGGAACTTAAACAACTACTAAGGAAGTTTCAAAAGATGGAAGAATAAATTGATACTATAGGTAAAAGAAATGTTAAACATCAACACAAGACAAAGTGTCCAGCCAGCACAGTACTGAGATTAGCAGAAATGCATAAAAACACGATTCAGAATATCAAGACCGAAATGGCAGAAATTTCCAGCAATACTGGAGGGATAAAATAGAACAACAGAAGAAATGGAACAGAAAGTCTGTGAGACAAGTCTGAAAGACAAGGACCTCATTGGGAGTGTACTAGAAGAGAAAACAGAGAGGAGACAGAAGGAAACTGAAGAAAACATTAGAATCATGTGGGATGGCATCACAAGAAACAACATACATATGATTGGAATCCCAGAGTGCTCTGGGGGGTGGGGTGGGGGGAAGCTCTGCGGAACCTGTGGGGTAGCTCCACTCAGCCCCTTAGGGCCACTAGGAGTCAGAATCTACTCTACGGCCTTGGATTACCTGGGTCTAGTTTTCAGAGTGTTCCGTTTTGTGGAGTTAGTAGACAGAACTATTACAGAGGTTTCTTGGAGCTGTATAGAGAGAGGAAAATGTGGGAGCCCCCTAAGTATTCTGATCGTCTGGACATGAGTGGGGCAGGAAAGCTGGGCAAAGACAAAGTCAGAAATGACTGTGGAGGTTTGAGCAGCCTTGTGGCTGGGGAGCCGACCCCCAAGTCTGGAGATTGGAGGAGGAGGAACAAGTTTAAGGGTGGTTACCAGGGGTCTACCTTCACCCCTTTTTGTTTTGGAAAGAGTGAAACCAGAATGCTCCTTGGAATCTAAGATAGTGAAGCTTTGTCTCACATGCTCTGGGCATATTGTCAGGAGAAGTCAGTCCTTGGAGGAAGATAACATGCTTAGAAAGGTGAAGTATCCATAAAAGAGAGAAACCTTTCACTGAGATAGATTAACATGGTGACTGTCACAACAGGCTCAAGTCTTTTGGAGTTAGTGAAGGTGGCACAAGATAAGGCAGAGTTGAGCAAAGTATCTGAACCTTATCTTACTTTGCGTAATCCTTACCAGTTACAAAATACTCAGTGCAATAGCACATAACAACAACACAATATAGCCTTCACTCCGAGGAGCACTGGTTACAGATGGATTTAGGTCTGCCAGAAAATATATATCAGTGTGGCTGGGTCCTGATTCTCCATGGTTTGGCAGTTACACAATGTGTAATTGTATAAGGCAGTTGTGCAATGATGTGATACGGCAGTTAGGAGATGATGTGATATGTCACTTATGTAATACTCTATAATATAGCGGCCATACAGTGATGTAATATGACAGTTAAGTATTGATGTAATGTGGCAGTTATGTGATGCTGTCACATGTTAATTATGTAAGGGTACAGTACAGGACTTACGTAATGCTGTAACATAGCAGTTAAGTAATGATGTTAGATGTCAGTCATAGGATAATAACATATGTCCGTTATCTAATGGTGTGATATGGCACTTATGTGGTGGTGCAATATGTTAATTATGTAGTGATACAATATAGGAAGTATGTAATGATGTAATATGGCAGTTAAGTAATGATGTTGGATGTCAGTCATATAATGGTGATAAATGCCATTTATCTGATGTATTATGGCACTTATGTGATGATGTGACATTAAGGATGTAGTGATGTAATATGGCCATTATATATGATAAGGAAGTTATATAAAGATGCAATATGACAGTTAACATTAACGATATAAGCCGACCATCACATAATGATACCGTTCCCATGATATGAGCTGACGTTACGCAGCCCTGAGCCTATGTGAGGAGGTTGGGAAGGGATGCAGTGTCCTCCCTCTGGTCACAACCATCACTTGATGTTGAGGAGTTTCCCTGGGGTGTGGCCTGCAGTCCCTTTTCTCCTACCAGACATAAGAGAGAGAAATGAGAAAGAGGGATGGTCCAAATCCACCAGCTACTCCATGGGAGAGGATGGATGGGTAGTCTCCTTCCATGTGATTGACAGCCTCTGAAAATCTGCTGGAGGGTCGCCTGTGAGTCAGTCTGACTTGACGACACACAGCCACCACTGTACTACCAAGGACCAGGGTCCCTGCACCAAGAAGCTCTTCACCCCAGGGGAGAACTGATACCAAGCACACACGGAGTTCTCCCAGGGATGCTGGGTCCCAGACACTGAAGGGAGACAAGGGCCTGCTTCCCAAACAGTGAGACAGAGATAAACATCCTCTATGCAGCCAGCACCCTAACTGCTAGTCTCCTAAACCATGAGAGGAGAGATCCCTGAATGGAATTTCTTTTACAGCAGCACTAGAGAACTAAGACAGTCCTGGTGACACTGTGCTTAAGTGCTCACTGATAGCCCATACGTTAGTGGTTCAGACCCACCAGCTACTCTGTAGAAGAAAGCTCTAGGGCTCTGCTTGTGTAAAGGTGGCAGCCTTGGAAAGCCTACGAGACACTTCTGCTCTGTACCCCACAATCACTGTGAATTGAAATCGATGTGATGACAGTGAGTGTGGCTTTTCTTTGTCTGTCTTTGGATGTCCAGTGGTCGGCAGGCGGGCAGTGGAGTGTGTGATCTTAGACCTCCTCGAGGAGGTGGTCAGAGTAGAGCGGTGCACTTGGAAGTTGTAAGAGCACCAATAGCGTGGCCTGGACAGGGTCATCTGGCAGGACTCTATCAAGGGCCTGCCCGCTCCAACCAGCAGATGTCCAGGACACAGGACTGCTTCACTGTATTCCTCTCCACTTCCCCCCAGTGTGAGGGACATCAGTGTCCATGAACTTCTGAAGGAGGGTTAGCAAATCCTTTCCCTTCTGTTATGCCTCTATGACCTCCAGCAGCTCTCCCTCGATGTGGCCTCACATAAGCCTGCCCTGCTGGCCACACCCGTGAATGACAGACTCCTTGAGCTACAGAGCAGGAGGGACTGACTGGGCAATAGCATGCCTTCAGCTGGAAGAATAACAGATACTGAGGGGGTGCCGCCCAGAGACCACCGCCCCCTCCAGTGACCATGAAGCTGACTTTGACTTACAAGGCCCCATATATATTAGGGAATGTGACCTTCAGAAGTAGATTGCCAGACCTTTCTTCGGAGGTGCTTTTGGTGGACTGGAACCTCCAACCTTCCGGTAATAGCCTAGTGTGTTAACTACTTGTACCACTTTGGGAAGAAGCAAATCCACTGCCAAAGAATTAACATTAACTCACAACAAGGCTATGGGACGGTGTGGAAGAGCCCGGAATGGTGGGGCCAACCCCCGGCATAGAATTACCTCATGGGCAGGACTGTCCAGAGGCTAGAACTACCCCATTGGGTAGGACGGTTCAGAATGTTTCCACGGCTCTAACCTTCAGAGAAGCAGGCTGCCTCGTCTTTCTCTCATGGAGTGGCTAATAGGTTTGAACCACTGACCTTTCACATGGCAGTCCAGTCGTGGCCACTGTGCCACCAGAGTCCCTTCCCCAAGCGTGGTGCCCTCCAGCAGGGATGGTGGAACAAGGAAAGTGCCCCACGGTCAGTGGGTGAGCTGAAGTCCTACTTGGCTGTTCCCTGCCTGCCTCCCAGAGCCCTTTCCATCACCTCCCTCCTCTCCCTCATCAGTGTGGGCTGCAGACATGCAAATTTGTTCTTGCATTAGCAGAAGAAAAACATAATTAAGAAGTTGTGTGATAAGGGAAGTGGTGAAACACATTTAATGTATTCCAAGGCCAAGCCACAAATGCCTTTTGGACTCTCTGTGACTCGGGATTAGCCAGACCGCTGCCCTTCAGTGTGGACCATCAAGACTGGCCCCAGACCCCCCACCCCAAGTCGGAACCCCCCACTCTCGGGTCAGCAGAGGCCTGACAGCCCCATGCAGTGTCCCTGGTGTGTTGGGTTCAGCCCAGACCCACTTGCCGTCCACCTGCGCAGGGCCCGCAGCCTGAGGCGGCCCTTTGATGTGGATTAATTCTGCATGTCCTCGCCGTTCTGGTCGAATTAGTTCCTCTGTGTCCTGTGCCACCGAGCGATAGACTCCGCAGCCTGCGGAGATCTGAGTGCCTTTGACGATTGGACACGCGTGTTTCTGCCACGGTGGAGAGACGCCAGGCAACCCAGAGAGTTAAGAGCTGATGGCAAATTCTCCCCCCAGCCCCCGTTTCAAAGAGCAAATATGCCATGATTTCAGGAGGACTCCATCAGCTGACTTGAAGGAAACATTCACGCTGTTACATGATGTCGGAGTCAGGGTGGGTGGGTGACAGGAATGAAACTTGGGCTTCCCCAGAGACTTGTCCCGACAGCAGGAGTCAGTCTCTGAGATGTCTTGGGAGCACTCGCTGTGGTTTTTGTCGTTCTGAGATCTCTGTCATCAAGAGAGGCCATGACTCACTGGACATGGTATTTGGACACAAAGTGTTACTGCTTTGAACAGTACCTTGTAAGCAAAGCCTAGAACTTGGGTTTTTTTTAGATTGTAGCCAAGATTGTTGGGATCTGGGAGTGTCTGCAGCCTGGCAGGCTCATTGTGTCTCTCTCTCTCTCTCTCACACACACACACACACACACACACACACACTCTCTCTCTCTCTCTCTCTCTCTCTCTCTCTCTCTCTCTCTTTGCTCAAGTGTGCTGTCAGTGTGGCACCCAAATCTCCCACATAGATGGTGGAATTCTGTGACTGGCTGCACACTTCAGCCTCTCCCCGGAGGGGGCATCTCCCGGGTGAGACCTTCCGTAAGCTCCGTCCTCCCCACCCTGTGTGAGTTCATCCTCTGCCCAGTGCTGCCCAGCCAGCGATTCCAAGGCAGCAGCCTGTCTGTCCTCCCTGCGGGGTCCTGAGCCGTCCAGCCTGGCCCTCACAGTCAGTCAGGCAAGCCCCGTGGAGCCCTCTCTGCTGTGGAAATCCCACATTAGAATCGCTAATCTGAAGGATAAAATTGGCTTAAAGTCTTAAAGATATTAATATGCCTTTGTCTTGTGAATCGGCAGGAGGAGAGGCAGTCTGGGAAGTGGGGGCTCGGGTTAATCTAGACCCCTCTCCTAGCTGGTGCCACCGAGTGGGATTATGGCGTGGTGGAGTACAGTTTGAGGACACACACACACTTGAGGCTCTTGCATTGCTGTTCTCATTCAGAACATTTCCTCTGCTGACTGTTGTCGTCTGATGTCTCCCGTAGCAGTTAATGCAAGAAGTCAAACTGCCCACAGGCCCCCTCCCTGGGGGATGTGGAGAACGTGAGGTGGGTGGCTTCAGAAGGTGCTAGTGCACAGGACCAGAACTAGGCTCTCTCCACGCCTAGCAAAATTTCTCCCAGAGGGGATTTTGGTAATGCTGGCTAATCAGCTTAAGGAGTTAATTAAACAGCTGTCACTTAGCTTCTTAATTCTGAAACTTGAAGCTAAATAAGATTTGAAGTTCGTTATGCACAGCTCGGAAGGGCCTTTGTGGTGAGGGAGGTTTCCTCGGGTGGCTCAGGATAACGGAACGGCCCTCCTTGCCAGACAGCCGAGGCCAAACCACAGGCAGGAGTAGGGAACCTGGGGAAATACCTCTGGGGAGGGCACAGGCCGCAAGCAAGTTTTCACAGCCTCCTCCTCATCATGCTGGAAGGGATCTGAGGGCATTACTGTCCATTGCTATTGTACTCATAGGCAGAGCCCGTGATTAGGGTCATAGCAAAATGTGTCCCAGGCACACACTCCAGAGGCTTCATATAAAAATACACAAGAACCTTGAACAGAAGCTCCTTGCATGGAGCTGTCCTTATACTGAACAGCAGTGCAGCTGGACTGATAAAGAATGCTGACCAGGAACATCAAACTCCATCAAAGAGCACTCTCTGTGACTTAAACTGATAATAGCTTTTTGTCTGAAGCATGGAGAGCTTGAAGGGACAGACGTGACCTCGGGTGACGTGTGTCCACCACCCAGCCGGCAGAGGAAGGTGGGCAGAGTCCTCCCATCAAGACTTAGATCTTGGTGCGCTGTTTCCATGGAGGTTTGGACAATGTTTGATTAGTCTTCCGTTTTCAAGGGGTTTCTACTGCGTCAGTTCCTGTCCACAGTTGTCATTGTTAGTTGCTGTGAAATGTGCTCCCAACTCTAGTGATTTTGAGTATGGACACGGCTCCTTTTCTTGTGCTTCTCAGAGATGTCAGCTTTTCACAAATAGTCTTCGGGCCACTGTGTACCAGGCAAGTCATTCGGTGCCATTTCCCCAACAGAATATAATCACTTCATGTCTCTGGGACCCATTTTTGTTATTCTATGTTTAAATATAACTTTTATTTATATTTCAATAAATTTAAATTACATTTTTTATTATATTGAAATAAACTTTTCATCATGCTGTTGCAGAGTTAATAGACTGCACTGTAGTGGAAGCATCTCTTTTAACTGCTCTGGGGAAACAAAAGAGGACTCACTTTACTTCAGTACTCACTTTATCACAGTTGTCTGATCCCTCACTATCCACCAGGTCTCTCTGTTACAAAGAATGAAAACAGTCAGCCTTGTACATGTGGCCACTGTATCCATCCCTCACCTGGAGGGTGTATCTCGTGTCCTCTGATCCTCTACTGTCCCAGTCATGATTGCTTTCTTGAGCCCTTGGCCTTTCTTGGTGACATAAGCTGACATTTGCCACCCTTTCTTCTCAGGAGCATTCTGGTTGTGGTTCTTGAAGACTTAGAAGTTCCTTCTTTGGCAGACCACAGAATATTCAAGTATTGAGTACCACAGTTGAAAAGCATTGGTTCATTTCGCTCTTCCTTTTTCTTGTCCTCATGCATCTGAGAAGATTGATAAGGCCTTGACTTGGGTCAGGTTCACCTTTAGTCATTGAAGTGACATTTTAAGGAAAAGATGCACTGGAGAAACCCTAATCACTACCAGAGTGAGGAAGAGCAGGCATTTCCTCTCCTTTGTTCTTGCTTTTATTTCCCCCAGGTTCTTGCTTTTTTTTGGTGGTGGGGGGAGGTGTTTATTAAAGCAAAGCCTGTGTCTACTATAGGGAAGCATCCAAATTCTATCCAGTCCCTAAGTTTAGAGAGACTAGAGAAGAGGAACCCCAGTGAGGAGAACCACAGGGAATCTTGAGAGCCCAGAGAAGATGGACAGAATTTAAGATTGTGATGAAGGGGTATTTTGGAAGGAAGAAAAAACAAAGGTAATTAGTAATGGCAGGGTACACAAATGATAATGATACAAAGAAAAAAATCTGTACCATCACTCAGCGCCACAGCCGTGATTCCCACGTGAGGGTGCTTGGTCTCCAGAGGACACCTAGGCAATGTCAGTGACAGTTTGGGTTGTCACACCTGGGAGAGCTCCACTGGGCCCTCGTGGAGGAAGTCCAGGGATGCCGCTGGACATCGCACAATTCCCAGAACAGCCAGAAGTCTGCAGCCAGAACCACAGTCACTGGGTAGTAGAGAATTACCCAGCCCTGAATGCCAGTTGTGTCTAGGCTGAGCAAGCCTGCTCTAGCAGGGACATTTGTATGAGGTTAATAGACATATTACTGGCTTCTGGCTTACAGATTCAAGCTTTGCACAAAGCATGGAGATTTAATTCTGTCTCAGGCACATTATAGATGTTATCAACTTTGAGAGGATAAAAATGAACATTGGAGATGAGAAAAGTCAGGGGTTAACACGGGAGATGAGAGCTGAAAGGAATGATAGCAGCACTAATATTCTCATCTTACAAATGAGGTTCTATCAGTTGTCTTCTTCTGAATAAGAAAATGCCAAAATGAATTGATGTGATACAGCAAAGCCATTGAAGCCTAGTCAGCGCACGTTGCGTGTGGCTCGCAGCTGTCTGTGGAGGCTTGTGAGGTGCTGGGAAGGTTTCCATGAAAGTCTGGACCAAGACAGACTGGGGGAAAGGCCTCCAAAGCCAACCATTGAAAACCTTGTGTAGTCAGTGAGCAGTCACGCAGAAGGCACAGGACCAGGCTGCATTGTTTCATTGTGCAATTGGCAGCAATACTGTTCTTATCTTAGAAATGGAGGGTTTACCAATTACCTACTGCACCTGACCCACACCATGGTCTTTGTAATTACTTGCTATGCGTCAGAAAGCTGGACAATGACTAAGGATGATAGAAGAAGAATCGATGCCTTTGAGCTTGGTGCTGGAGAAGAGTATTGAACATGCCATGGACTGCTAAAAGAACAAACATATCTGTCCTGAAGAGGGTGAAACCAGGCTGCTCCTTGGAGGAAAGGATTTTGAAGCTCCATCTGACATACTTTGGACATGTTGCAAGGAGGGACCAGTCATTGGAGAGGGACATCATGCTTGGGAAAGTGGAGGGACAGCACAGAAGAGGAAGACCCTTGGTAAGATTAATTGACTCAGTAACTAGGGTAATGGGGGTAGGTGTATTAGAGACAATGACGTTGGCTCAAGATAGGGCAGGGTGAAGAGCTGTTTTACGTAGGGTTGCTGTGAGTTGCAGGTGACTCAACGACACGTAACAACACTACCACATAAGAAATCGACCAAAATGCAGCAGCATAATGCAGCGACAGTCACATCTTGTGCTTTTTCATCATGGTCATAAGGCTTGACAGAGCTCAGGTAGGAGGGTATTTATTTGGTCAGGGTCCTCTGGGCCCTTCAAGCAAGATAGCAGCTGGAGAGTCCTTTGAAGGAGGTCTCCTCCCGTTCACACCATGGAGGGCAAGGCTAGTTTTCAGCTGGAACTGGTTACCACTTCATAGATGTGTGGCCTCCCCACCTGGCCTGGGCTTCCTCTCAACCTGGCATCTGTTCCAAGAGCACAGGGTGGGTTATCATTGGAACTTTCTAGACTGTGCCACAGAGAGAATTTCAGAAGTATGGTCATAGACAGATATCATACGCTGTAGATACATGGGAAAACTTCCCCCAAAAGATGTAGAAGAGCTGAAAATTATGGCTTGTGGGGAACAAAAATGACAGAGTGAGAATGGTGAAGGGATGACTGACTTTGGCATTTTATCACAAAGCCTTTTATAATTGTAATATGTTATAATAAACTGTTGATTACTAAAAAAAGGGGGAAAGCCTGAAAATAAATTAAAAAGACCCTCATTATCATCAAATCATAACTGACCTGCCAATGGGTTTTCAGAGACTATAAATCCCATGGAAGAAGTTGCCCATCTTTCTCCCAAGGACCAGCTGATGGATTTGAACTACCCACCTTTGGGTTGGCAGCACAACTCCTTGCCAGGAGGTGTCTAGGGCTCCCTGTTACCTTGATTGGATTTTAAAATTTACAAAAATGAAAGGTATCTTGCATTTGGCTTGTGTTTCAGTGGCTTTGAGAAGCCGGCCTGGCTGGTGAAGGCAGGTATGTCTTCTGCTTGTTATTACTGAGGGAGGTCTGGCGTGCGTCCACCGTGGTGAAGCTGTCTGCTCCACACTGTCTCCACGATCATTGGTGTTTAGCAATTGTGTCCCCACCCACACCAGAAGGTGTCCATCGTTGCCCCTGACCCTCCACCAAACATGACGTCCTTCTCTAGCCACGGAAGCCTCACCATTCTCACTGCTAAGGGATGTTCTTGTAGTAGTTCCCCCCGCAGACTGACTTGGCCGTGGTTTGTTCAGTAGTCTATGCTGTCTGCAGGATAGTCAATCTTCTAGGCCAGCACTCCTTTGTTATTGTTGTTTGGTGTTTTTAGAATGCATCAGCTCTTCTGTCTTTTTCTTTCTTTCCTCCTTTGTCCACATGCCCAGAGGCAATTGACAAGACCCTGGCTTGAGTCAGGTATACCATGGCCCTCAAAGTGACTGCTTTGTAACACTTAAAAGGCCTCTTTTGTAATGTATTTGCTCAATGCAATCTGCTGTTTGATTTCTTGACTGCTGCTTCTGTGGACCTGCCTGCTGTAGGCACTGCAATCTAACATCTGTCTGTTCCCCCGTGGGTGGAAGAATAATTGTATTTTTCCTGGAGAGGCTGCTAAAAAAAAATGAATGAATGAATGAATGAATGAAAGAAAATCCTTCTCATCCCATGTCTGAGCCATTAAACCCAGGGGCCGAAGTGCAGGCAGGCCCCATGTTAGAAAGGTCTAACTCACAGCATGTTGTTGTTAGGTGTCGGCAACCACAATGGAAAATGACCAGAGGAATAACAGACCTGCACCTTGCCCTCTTCTGCACCGTCCTTGCCATATTTGATACACTCAAACCCATGTAGCAGTCGCCGTGTCAATTTCTCATCTCATCAGTGTGTTTCCTCTCTTTCTCTGACCTTCTTCTTTTCCCAACATGATACTCTTTTTCCAAAGACTAGTTGTCACTCTGGAGACTAAGGTGTGCCTGAATCCAAGCCACGGTCTTCACAATTCCTTGCTATGCATCAGAAAGCTGGACAATGACTAGGCATGGTAGAAGGAAAATTGAGGCTTTTGAGCTGTGGAGCTGGAGAAGAGTATAGATTGCTAGAAGAACAAACAGGTTCACCTGAGAGAGGATGAATTTAGGCTGCTCCTTGGAGTCAAGGATTCTGAAGCTTCGTCTGACATACTTTGGGCGTGTTGCAAGGAGGGGCCAGTCCTTGGAGAGGGATGTCATGCTTGGGAGGGTGGAGGGACAGCACAGGAGAGGAAGACCCTCGATGAGATGGATTGACTCAGTGTCTAAGTGTATCAGAGATGATAAGGTTGGCTCAGGATAGAGCAGGGTTCAGAGCTATTGGACATAGGGTCACTATGAGTCACAAGTAACTCAATGACACATAACCACAACACCAGTTCCTCCTGAAACTATACCCAAAGTACGAGAGGCAAAGTTTTACATCTTTTAAGAAGTACTCTGTCTGAACTTCCTTCAGGACAGATTGGTTTGTTCTTTTGGTGCAGTCCACGGGATGTTCAGCACTCTTCACCGACACTACAGCAATTCAAAGGCATCAATTCTTTTATCATCCTTTATTGTACAACTTTCAGATGCAGAGGAAGCAACTGGACATATCATGACAAGTTCAAGCCAGCTGGTACTTAACCTTTGTTGTTATTGTGTGCCGTCAAGTTGGAACCGACCCACAGCTAACCTTCTAGTGGGTTTGCAGAGGCTTTAAATCACACAAGGAGAGATTGTCGATCTTTCTTCCAAGGAGCAGGTGGTAGATTCAAACCTTGTGCCTTGGGGCTGGCCGTGTAACTTTTTACTACTAGGCTCCTAGAGCTCCCTGCCACTTACCTTTCATATTACCTACGTTGGCTCTCACCTTCTTTTTTTTTAATTTTATTTTTATTTTATTATTTTGTGTGTGTGTACCGTCAAATCAGATCTGACTGGTACAGGAGGAGATTGTCTCACCTTCCCCGGCAGAGCATCTGGTGGATTTGAACCCTGCTTCTCTGGGATTGCAATGCAGCTTCTTGCCACTAGGCCATAGCTCTCACCTTCTAAAGTGATTACATAAGGCTTTGAACCAGTTCTAACCAGTTAATTCAGGATCAATGAAGCAAAAATCAGAACAGACTTCAGATTTTTAGTGTGAGCTGAAGCAGGATGATAACCAGAACAGGAAAAAAAAAAATGGCAGTCCAAAGGGAGACTGGAGACGGCTCAGCTTTCTGGGCCCTGAGGTGGGGAAACTGGAATGTTGGAAGGCCTGTGAAGGGTGACACGCATTCAGAGCACCATGGTGAGCCTCCATCTTTGAGCCGAGCACCACTGTTTCCAACTCTGCCTGTCAAGAGATTGGTTGCTACATATTAGGCACACTGTCCGTGTTTCTGCTAAGAGGGAGATCCCATTTCCAGCAGGGCATTGACTATAATTTTTCCCATTCAAGCTGTCCTTTCCAGCTCGTCCACATCTTAAAAATTTCAGTCCATTCCAGTTTCTCTTCATTGGCCGTACTTGACTCCAGAACTAGTTCAAAGCACTGGATTGAATGGAACCCTGCTCACAACAACTTCCTCGTCACAGTCACCTCCACTTTCTGCACGTGCAGCTCTGAAATCACTGAAATGCCTTTGAACCTTCTCTTGCACTAAAGTAAGGCTGAATCAGAACTGCAAGAGTCTGCTCCCACTGACCTACAAATTCAACTTGAAGCCACACTCGGGAACACATCTCATTCATAACTCGGGGACAGCCTGTACTTTTAAAAGCAGCATGGTTTATAAATGTGTTGCCACGCAGGTGCCAAAGAGACTGATGCTTCCCCACTCGTTAAAAGGAGCAGACAGGTTATTTATAGCGATGCTGCATTATTGCTAATGAGATCCAGTATTTCTCTGGTCATCTGATAGCTCTTCCATTTAATGTGTGCACATGAGACGCTCATAGCCCATCATCACTGCGGCTCTCGCTATTCATTACGGAGCGAAGGCCTGGGATGAAAGACTCCACCACATAAGGAAAGGACAAGGACGGGGCAATGCATCATTATTCTATTTGTTAGGTTATTGATCTTTGTTGGGAAATGAATTGGAAAAGATTTAAGGGATCGGCCCCCAGCTAAGAAAAGCACTCAGGAAGCACTTGGCTGCCGAGGGAAGCCAGGTCTCCTGCAGGCTTGGCTGACTGTGTCATGCTCACTAAGACAACAGTCAGGGCTGCTGTCAGCAGAGGGGAGCCAGGCCCCCAGCCACGAGCCAACGTGGATGGTCATCCTTGACCAATGAGGCTTGGCTTGAGGGAGCAGCTTAGAATTCACCAAACAGCTTTTGCTGTTGTTCTTGTAGATGGAAGGCACTGCTGTGTATTAATCAGGATGTCCTTTTGCTAGTGGCTGTTGTGCTGCCCACAGCTCAGAGACTTTTTATCCAGTGGAAGGACATTTTGCCCAGGCTTCACACTTGCTGAGCCAACCCTGCAGCCATTGTGTTCATCCATCTCACCTAGTGTGTCTGTCTCTCTGCAGAAGTAAAACCAATAATCTCATAGAGGAAGAGGAGGCAGAGAGAAATAGTCCAGGGAAATGGGTCACCTGCTGAGTAGAGGCTCACAGCCCTGAGTCTGTGCGTCAGATCTGAGGACAGGGTGTCTGGAAAGGATCAGGGGTTCACGTAGTTTGTAGTGGATAGTGAACAGGGGAGACAGCGACCACTGGCTTTGGAGACTGAATGCTTCAAAGGTTGATGGATCCAAGGTCAGGTTCTTAGGAGTGAACATTGCAAGGTCAAATCTAGGGGTCATGACACAGATGCAAGGAAAGCCAAAAACCATCTTTATATTGGAGTTTGTGGGTAAGTCCGTGCGGGCCACAGGCCTGAGGACACGTCCCTCATTAGATCAGGCAGATCGTATCTTCACAGATCGCCCGACTCCTGCTTCACAGCTACCAGAGAGGTGAGCCTTTACTCACCTTACTGACTGGGCACTACTGATCAGGGCCACGCTGGCACTCACTATCACATTGTCCCCTCCCTGCTCATGCTGCAGGTGGCCCTTTGGTGTCAAGCCTGTTGGCCTGGCTTTGTTGTCTCTGGGGCTGGGCCTGGGCATTTGATGGCTTTTCCTTATGCTATTTCCAGGCCTGAGTCACCCTCCCTGCAGGCTCTGGCCCCCCATTCCTCCTCTGGCTGGGTCTGGTTTCTAGGGCACAGACACGTTCCCTGGCCCTCTACTTCAGGGGCTTGCCCTTTGCTTGTTGTGGGGACCCAGAGTGTCTCAGTGTGGCATTTACACCTGGGGAGTGTGTGCCAGCAGTGGAAATGGGAGCCCTAAACTGACCCAACGACATCAGCTAATCCTACGAGTGATGCCTGGCAGCTGGGCAGATTACTCAGTAAGCAGCTTCGTCCTTGGCCAAAGGAGCCCTAACCAGAAGATCAATGCTTCGAATCTACCAGTTGCTCTATGGGGAGAGAATGGGGTCGTGACCTCCCATAAAGACTCACAGCCTCTGAAGCCTGGGGGAGAATCGCCGGGAGTCAGCATCAAGTTGACAGCAGTGTGTATTGGTCTGGCCTTTGCCCGGGACTGTACATTTGAAAAGAGGCTTTGATGCCGTTGGAAGAGGCTGTGGTTTGGAAGGAAGACAGATGCAGCCAAACCTGGAAGGAGAACCTTTGGAGTGGTGGAAGGTGTGACCCTGCCCGCTGCAGGTTCATGAGGAAGCACAAGTAGGCCGTGCCCACCTTGCTGACTGGACATCGGACACTGCCTCTTGGCCCATGGCTGCAGCCTCCACAACACCCACTCGGTGGTCTTTCTCTTCCACTCTCTTGTGCCTCCTCTTCTTCTTTCCCCTCAGCCTCTGCCTCAGAGACACCTCAAACTCAGGCCGCATCTCATTTGCAGTTGTGAAAACTGAGATAGGTAATTAGGAAAGATACAACATCTGCACCTCAGCCATGGACTTGCAAATGAAACCTTACAACCAGCCCCCTGCCTGGACAGCTTTGTATGGATTAGGAATCATTGTCAAGAAAAGGGACCCCTGCTTGTTAGCTTGAGCTGCTAAAATAGGGATTTATTGGAAGAATATAAACTAACTCTTCCAGCAGTCTGTGACCTACTTTGGACATGTGATCAGGAGGGACCAGCCGCTGGAGAAGGACATTATACTTGCTAAAGTAGAGGGCCAGCTAACAAGGGGGGGACCCTCAGTGAGATGGCCTGGCACACTGGCGGAGGGAATAAGCCCAGCAGAGATGGAGGTGGGGCAGGTTTCGTGTGTAGGCCACAGGGTTGCTGTGAGCATGTGGACATGACAGCATCTAACAACAGCAGTAACAACACAGTGTACCTGACAACAACAGCAGCAACACTTAGGGCTCCAGGGTTGCCTTGATGCTGTGTTAATTTTTGCAAGAAAATGACTGATGCATCTCAACTACATTCATTTTTATTTCTTCCAATTTTCCTCAATGATTTTAATTGCTACTAATTCCTTCAGAACCAGTGTCAAAAAAAAAAGCACACGATCTCCAGATACATTGTTATCTGTGTAAGGAGAGGAGAGTGGGAACCAACCTGTTGGGTGTTTTGTTGTTTAGGGTTTTTTTTAATGAGAAATAAAACCAAAGCCAAACCCACTGCCATCAAACTGATTCAGCTCCCAGGGACCCGGCAGGACAGAGGAGAACTGACCCGCAGGGTTTCCAGGGCCGTGACCCTTACAGAGCAGCTGCCTCATCTCTCCCCACAGAATTGCTGCTAACAGTTTCCAAACACAAGCCCAGTCCCTGCCATCAGGTTCATTCCAACTCATGGGGACCCTGGTGAACAGAGCGGAACTGCCCCTTAGGGCTCTGACGCTCAAGGAGGCGCTCTTGTGGAGCAGTGCGCAGGGAGGTGCACTGTGAACCCGAAGGCAGCGCCTCTCTGACAGTTCTAAGTAACCAGCGCTCCATGGGACAAAGATGAACCATCTCAAATGTGATTTCCAACCTCCCAGAAACCCACTGGAGGGTCAGCTACATATGTACCCATTGGTGTACAGTAATTATCCCCATGATGAAAACGAAGACGTTCCTCCAGCTTGTCATCAGGCCCTTGAACTTGGGACTTGCCCCCCTTACAACATCCTGAGTCATTTCCTTGAGATCAGTCTCTTATTTACATACTTCTTCCTCGCCTCTCTTCTGCTGATTCTTCTTTTCCAAGCACGATGTCCTGAGGACTCTTAGTAACATAAACAAAAGTATGTGAGATTCTATCTCACCATCTCAGCCTCCTGGGATTGCCCTTTGCTGCCCTCACTCCAGAATGAGATCTGATACGATGACATAAAGGAGAGGAAGACCCTCAAGGAAATGCATTAACTCAGTGCCTCTGACTGACACAATTGGAGATTGTGAGAATGGAGGAAGATGGGGAGTGGGTTAAACTGTTAGACAAAGGGATTGCTAAGGACCAGAGTCAATGCATAGACCCCCAGTGACACAGCACGATGTGCATTGATATGTAAGCCCCACTAATTTTGTTTCTCTGGAGAACCCAGCCTAAGGCACACTTGGAACAAGGACAATCTCCGTCTGCATCCACCCACCTCCTGTAAATGCAAAAGTATACAGGAGAAGGTGGCTGACGTCAAGAACCGGGGGACATACCAAGGTGGGGTGGGGAGTTACCCAGACGACACCTCAGCTGCTGGTGCCCAGCCAGATCCTACTGGGCGGGAGGACTCGTGCAATTCCGGGGAGAGTGCTTTGTAGACCTGTGGGCGTGCAGCTGCTTCCAGCTGCTTTACCGTTCTCACCACCTTAACCGAACGCCCCAGGACCTCAGAACCTTTAGGGGTTGCTTCTTGAGCCAAGTGCTTCACGATTCCTTCTTTTTACGAGGTGTAAATACCTTCTCCCTACCTTTACATAATTTGTTTTTGGCCACTTCTGTGCTATGGGACCTCATAGTCCCATGTCTTCCTAAGGTAAAGAGTATCTCCCCACCCTTACACGACGTGTTATTGGCCACCATTGCTCCAGCGCCACAAGCAGTTGAGGATCAGACTGCTACGATCAACAGGATTGTCAGTGGCTCCTTTCAGAAGTAGATTGCCAGGCCTTTTTTCTCAATCTCTCTTCACCTAAAAGCTCCTTTGAAGCTCATGCAGTGTCCTGCTGTTTGAAGTAACACACAAGCCTCCACTGACAGATGGGTGGTAGCTGCACATGACAGACATCCGCTGGAATCAAACCTAGGTTGCCTGCTTGGAAGGCAAGAGTTTTACCACAGACCCAGCACGGCCCACTACAAAGTGTGACTCCTGACATACCTCAGAGAGGCCTCAGGTTAGGTCCCAGCACACTCCCAAAGAGCAGATAAAGCATTTGAGCAAGTGGCAACAATATTTCAGTTTCCCAGTGCAGGTTGTGTTTACAGTTCATTGAAGCCCATTGAGGGAGTTCAGGTGGCTTAGTCTGCAGAGAGTTGCAATGCCAGTGTGAAAGCTGTCCGACCCGTGGCTCCATGGGAGAAAGACGGGCAGTCTCCTCTTGTGTGATTTACAGCCTCCGAAACTCAGTGGAGGGCCTGCTTTAATCAGCTCTCACTCTCCAGCAGTGAGTTAGAATGAGTGAGTCTAGCAGTGCTCTGGTGGCCTGGTGGGTGAAGAGTTGAGCTGCCAACCCAAAGGCAGGTGGTTGGAGTTCAGCTGCTACTTAGGAGAAAGACTGGCTGTCTCCCCCTGTGGGATTTTTAGCCTTTGAAAACCCGCTGGAAGGTGAGCTATGGGCTGGTTCCAACACCAGAGTTGGATAGTCTGTTACAGAGCAGTGGCATTATGGGAAAGTTTGAATCTTTCATGAAGGACCCAAATGGGACATGGACCGGAAGTGAGGACACAGACCGGAAGTAAGGACTTGCTGTAGGAGAGTGCTTCAAGGGGCTTGCTCCACGCCAGGTTGCTATAGACTTAACAGCACAGTATCTGTGAATCAAAACAGGGTGAGGTCTGCCTGTAGTTCCTTTTCATCCAAACCCTTTGGAGGAGTAGGGTCATGGGTTTGACTTTTTGGCCTTTTTTTTTTTAAACTTTCCCAGGAGGATCAGAGAGACACATCACTTCCCATCATACCAACAGATGCCTCAGCTCCTTCATTCTTCTGTGTTTTTACTCAAATAAAATCTAGTCAGTAGGTTTGTTACATAGAAGATGAAAAGAGCAAAATGTGCATGATGCCTGGGCAGTGGGCGTTTGGGGGTCTCTGTGCACCGACAGTGGAGGTATGCTCAATAAAATCCAGGAGCCTTCCATCCTGGAGATGTGCCTTTTAGAGTTAAAATAGGAAAGAAGGGGGGTGCCTCACCTCTAAAGGCTAAATAAACGTACTAGTTCTAAGATGAACCTCATCCTGAAAAGGAAAAATACGAGATCTTGCGTGAAGCACATAAAGTTGCCATAAGGAAATGGTTACGTAAGTTTAGGGTGATAAACTGCGTTCCTTCTGGCAGCTGCTAGCAGGCACTGCGGATTTTGCATGAAAATGTAATTAACAGGGATCTGTGCAAATCCAGCTCTGAAAGTGAGGGCGACTTCCCAGCAGCTCCTCCACACATTGGGGTTTGGTGGTGGTCCAACAGCAAACTATAGGGCAGAGTAGAGCTGTCCTGTAGGGGGTCCCAGGCTGCCAGCCCCTATGGAGGAAGATTCCTCATCCCCTCCCACAGAGCGGCCAGTGGATTCGAACCTCTGACCCAGAGTAGCCTAGTGTTACCCTTTCACCACCTGGACTTCTAAGAATGGGCTGATCAGACCAACCACACTCACTGTCGCCAAGTGCATTCCGGCTCAGTGCGGTCCTCCATCTGATGAGGGAAGACTGCCCATCCTTCCTTCCCCCTACGAGCTGCTGTGGGTTCCAGCCACTGACCTTTTGCTTAGCAGAGCAACACATAAACACACTGCACCACCAGGGCTCCTGGGATGAGTCAGTGCACATACACTGGAGACTCACCACAGCATTCTGGGAAAGCCCTGCAGGGACACACAGGGCCCAGGAGGTGCAAGCAGTTTACATGCAAGTCCGCCCAGAGGAACCTTGGTGGGAAGGCCTGGCATTGCCCTGAACACAGCCCCTGAATGGAGCACATTGCTCACTGACACAGGCTTCAGAGCATGCAACAGTGTGGATATGGACAGGAGGATCGGGCCTAGATCTTAAAGACTTTATATTGAACACCATGGATGGCTCTGTGGCTTTTAGGTGCCTTTTCGCACAGGGTCTGTCTGCCTTTTTTATAAGACACAGCTCACGGACTAGGAACAGGAACCCATTCCTCTATGGCTTCACTGACTTCAAAGGAAGACCCCATTCCAGCCTGGTCACAACCCATTTCCAGACTGAGATCAGCAGAGCTGAGACACACACCCCACACACCCCACCAAGGCAGAGCTTGATGAGGAGGGTCTGCTCTATGGCCCATTTGCCTATATCCCTCATTTATGAGACCCAAGTCTATGTCACCAGGGTGTGAGAGCATACACACCTTGTAAGTGTGCATCTTCATGGGTCTCTGTGTGTGTCTGTACTTGTCTCCGTGTGTCTGTGTCGTAAGTCTGTCCAGGACTGCGTGTGTTTGTGTGTGTGTGTGTGTGTGTGTGTGTGTGTGTGTGTGTGGTGTAGCGTAGCTCTGTGTGTATATGCATTGTGAGTTTGTGTGTCTCTTCCTCTGTGTGTATGTCTGTGTGACCACTGCAGGAAGCCCTGATGAAGCTGCCCTTGGTCTTGCAGGAGGCAGAAATTCTGAACACGGCCGTGCTCACGGGGAAGACGGTGGCCGTGCCGGTGAGGGTGGTGGCCGTGGACGAGGACGGCGAGGTGACGGAGCTGCTGGACTCAGTGCAGTGCAGATCCTCAGATGAAGACACCATCAAGGCAGGTTGTCCCCCTACTCCGCCGAAACCCCCTTTCCCCACAAGACCACTATTGAGTAGCCCTGATGCTCTCTGACATCAGGGCCGTATCCTGTTCTGGTCACCCCACTGTTGAGTGGAGACACCGTCCCTGCACAAGACCAGAGCGGGTCAGCAGACCCTGGATCCCGTGGGATTGAGACACAGAGCCTTTGTCCTCTCTCCTGGGAGGTCATGGTGGGATTGGTCCTACGTCCGGTGTATAGTGTGCTTTACTGTTAAACCTGGTGGTTAGCTTGAATTTACCAATGACTCCATGAAAGAGAGATAGGCCTTCTCCTCTTGCTTGACTTCATACCCTGGGAGGCATGATCCTTTTTAGTGGGAGCTGACCCACTACCACAATGAGTGGCCCGCCCTGCCCAGCCCAGACTGCAAAATAGGGAGCAGCAACTGGGCCAGTAGATGGGGTGGGGGGCTGCTATGCTAGGAGGATCCTGTACACAAAGTCTCTTTGTCAGACCTGTGTGGTCAGAGCATATGCCACACCTCCAGTTATGGTCCTGGTCATGGCTTACAGAGCATATGGTCACCTCAGCCCTGATCACTGTCTGGTCATGAGGTACAGAGAACAAGGTCACTGTCCCACTCATGGGGTACAAAGCACAGGGTCAATTCAGCATTGGTCACTGTCTGGTCATGGGGTACAGAGAACAAGGTCACCTCAGCCCTGATCACTGTCCCAGTCATGGGGTATAGAGCACAGGGTCAATTCAGCCCTGGTCACTGTCCCAGTCATGGGGTACAGAGCACAGGGTCTTGTGAGTCCTGGTCACCATCCTGGTCAACATGAACCAGAAGAAAGCGTCTTCTTGCCCACAGACCCCTGGCCCTAGGGACCTTACCTTCTCCAGCGACTCCACTTCCCTCCTCGCCCTTCTTCCCTCTTCACACTGAGCTTGAGAAAAATTCACAAAGCACTGGGGGACGTGTTGGGACGGGGACATGAGCGTCCCTCTGCCAGGAGCCGTGTGACACGCTGCCAGGTGGCAGGAGGAAGTGGGGTTTGTCAGCCGCTGCCACCCACCAGATACAGAGCTGGAAGACAAATGCCATAGAGTCCCCTCTCGCCCCCATGCTCTGGTGAGACACGCTAAACTTCTGTCCTTGCTGTCCCCTGGGCGGTCAGTTGTTGGTCACCTGTGTGCCGCTTTTCGCTTGGTGAAGGACTTTCTGCAGAGCCAAGTCACATACACGTGCTCGTTAACACCAATCTGTAGCTGCCTTCTCTTTGCAGGGGTGGGTCAGTGGTGGAAATTTCTGGAAATGAAAATCAAAACTGCTGTTTTGGTCATTTTTATCCTTAACACGTCGTTGCCTCACACTTTTAAATTGACGACCGTGCTTAGAAACACATTTCCCATCATTGGCGGCAATGTGTTAAAAACCCAGTGTTGTCGAGTCAGCTGGGATTTACAGCCACCCCGCAGGACAGAGCAGACAGCCCTATAGGGTCCCCATGGCTGTCATCTTTATGAAGACAGCCTCGTCTCTCCTGTTCAGTCAGTGGCTGGTGGGTTTGAACCACTAACCTTTCAGGTAGCAGGCTAATGCTTAACCACTGTACCACCAGGTATTCTTTTTATCCTTAAAATCCCAAAACCCATCCCCACTGCTGTCCAGTTGATTCAGACCCACAGTGACCCTCTGTCAGTTTCTGAGGCTGTAAATCTTTGTGGGAGGGCACAGCTCATCTTTTCCTGAGAGCGGCTGGTGGACTTGAACCCACCACCTGCCAGGTAGCTGTGCAGCCTTTAACACACCACACAGCTGGCAGTCCTCACTGATGGTCCAGTGACTGCTCATCAGGAGACACTCAGCCCCTGGCTTCTGGTCCCCTTCCAGCCGCTCTGCCTCTGTCACATCAGGAAACAGATGGAGAGGCCCTGGTGGGCCTTTCTTTCTCACTTTTCACTGTCCCCGCCTGATGTAGGGCTTTCGAGGCTGGACAATAGATGCGGACAAAGGAGCCTCTGAAGAGGGGCTCTCGCTGTGGTGGTTTTGCCTGTCCTCAGAACTGAGCTCGTGGTGGGGGAATGGGGTGCTGTGACTGCTACTCTCAGAACACTGACCCTCAGACATCTGGATGGACGAGACCGGTCAGGGTGGAGGAATTAAGAGTCTTGGGGAAAACCCACTGCCACCGAGTCAGTCTCACAGGAGGAGACTGCCCGTCTTTCTTCTGCGGAACACCTGGTGAATTAGAGCTATTAACGTCAAGGTTAGCAGCCCAGAGTTGAATGTCCTGTGCTGCAGGGTCTCCTTCAAAACTAAACCCACTGCCACCAGAGTCAATTAGAACTCATGGTGACATTCCGTCGGGTTTCTGGGGCTGTCAGCCTTTCCAGGAAGGAGGCTGCCTATTTTTCTCCAGCAGTGGATTTGAACAACCAGCCTTTTGGTTAACAGTCGAACACTTTATGCACTATGCCACCAGGGCTCCTCTCTCGCCCCTATATCCTGTTCCTCAGCATAAGTTACGGATTATGTTGTCATCATCATCTGTCATGGAGGCCCTTCCGCTTTATGGTGACCCCAGTGTGACAGAGTAGAGCTGAGCTCCAGAGAGTTCCAGGGGGCTTGTCTGGGGTCCCTGCCATCTTTCCGCATGTAGCACACCCACACAGACAGCATGCTTGTTCCTGTAGCCTGCAAAGTGTGCACAGGAGGCTATCATGCAGGGGTGTGCAGTCTGCAAAAACACAATGTTCATGGCAGCATTATTCACCACCACAAGAACATGGAAACAGCCCAGACATCCAACCACAAGCAAATGGATTGAGAAATTATGGTACATTCACACAATGGAGTACTATGCAGCACGCAGGAGCAATGATTTTGTAAATTATTACCTAACTTGGGAGGGACTAGAAAGCATTATGCTAAGTGAACCAACTCAGTCACACAAGGACAAATATTGTATAAAACCATTATTGTAGAATGAGTATGAGGATCCAAGAGGATGGGGGTGAGTGGAAGCAGAGGGGTGAGGATGTGCAGGGGCGGGGGTATTAATCAAGGGGTTGTACAATTTGATGGCTGAGGGAGTGAGGGAAATTAGAAGAATCTGTTCTCAAAAACAGTATATTCTAATTTTACAAGTAAACTAGTATAAAATAATTTTTTTTTAAAAAAAAAAGGTCTAATCAATGCCGCCCCTGCATTGTACATGTTCATAGATCACCAGCCTTTCTTACCAGCTTCTCTGGGTGGGCTTGAACTTCTGGCCTCTCAGTCATCATCTTTACATCATCTGGGTCTCTCTGCTTGTGGCTAGAATACAATTCCCAGGAGGAAGCTGCCATGTCTTTCGTTCATGCAGCAGCTGGTGGATTCAGTTGCTGGTGTCTGGATTAGCAAGCAGCCCAGCATGTACCTAGCAAACCCCCAGGACCCTCTTGGGTGGAATGTAACTTAATCAGTTTTCCACACTGAGCTGTTTTTGAGACTAAAAGGGAAACTGTACTAATGACTATGGGGTGAAGCTCACCAGGAGGAACAGCCCCCCATCACCCCGTGTGGCCCAAGGGGGCAGCTTCCTCAGCAGCTGGGTCTGATGTGTAGAGGGAATGTTCTGGGCACAGAGATAAATTAGGCCAGGGCCTTGATGTGCTCTCTGCAGCTCAGGGACCCTGAGGCAGTGTCACCGAGCAGTAACCTGCAGTTCACGCCATTTCCAAAGCAAATGTTATCCCCAAAGCAGGAGTTAGAACACAGGGCGTTCTGGAGGGCGCGGGCAGGGGGCAGGAGGCAGACCTGGTCTGCACCGAGGGAGCATCAAGGCCCAGGTAGAGGGGCGCAGGTTCACCAGCCTACACCACACACAAGGCCTCTCCGTGCAGAGAGAGACTGCCTTCCTGTCAATCAGTGGCTGTCACTGTGTGTCCGTGGGCTGGTTCTGACTCACAGGGACCCTGTGTGGTAAAACAGAGTGGCCCCCACAGGCTTCCTGGCTGCAGTCTTTACAGGAATGGACTCCCAGGACTTCTCTCCTGGGGGCTATTGGGTGGCTTTAAACTGTCAACCTCACAGTTCGTAATTGTCATTGGGAATATGAGCAGGAAAACAGTAGCACAGCCATTTCCACACACAGCTCAAGTGGCATGATTGTTCACTTTCTTTTTCTAGGTGGTTCCCAGTCCCATTCGAATAAACTCACCAGACTTCCCAGCTAACCTAGAGTTGTTATTGTCAGTTTGAACCCAAAAGACATGGGGAAATTTGTTATCAAGGATCTCTCCAGAGTGTTTAAGAGCAAGGATGTCAATTCAGAGACTAAGGTGTACTCAATCTGAGCCAGGCTATCTTCCGTTTCTTTCTGTGCATCTGAAAATGAGACAGACATAAGGGTGAGAGAAGAGTTGATGTGTGTGAGTTGCAGTATTAGAGAACAGTACTCAGTATCCCATGGATGGCCAAAAGAACAAGCAAATCTGACTTGGAGGGAGTACAAGATCCCACCTTAGATGCCACAGTGGTAAAACTCTGACTCACATACTTTGGGCATGTCAAGAGAAGCCAGTCCTAGAGAAAGGGCATTCTTGCTGGGAAAGGTCAGAGGAAGAGAGTAATCCCTCAACAAGATGGATCAACACAGGGACTGTAACAAAGGCTCAAGCTTATCAGAGACGAAGAAGACAGCAAAGCATCGGGTAAGGTTCATACCTGTCGTTCATAGGGTCGCTGTGAGTCGTAGTTGACTCCCTGACCCCACACAGCAATATAAACTATTGCAGTTCTCTATACAGACTGTCTTTACTAATCAACATGGTGCAGTGAGTTATGTGAAATGCTGCCAACCGAAAGGTCAGCGGTGTGAGTCCACCAGCTCAGCAGGAGATGAATGGGCAGTCTCTGCCCATAAAGATTTACAGTTTCAGAAACCCAGTTCAGGGTCACTGTGGGTTGAGATCTACTTGGTAGCAGTGGGTATTGTTTAGTGTAAAGACAACTTCAGATGATATTTTTCTTTGTTTGTTTAAAACTTTAAAATTACTCCAGTCAATGGTTTTGGGGGCACATCTAGGTTTACAGCCTCTGGACAGTCAAATTCTTGACGAATTTCTAATTTTGTTGAGCGTTTTACCCTCCGTGGATCAAAGCATCAATGACGGCAGCTATATACCACTGATTCTTCTGGTCTTGTTGTAGAAGAGACTGCTGTTCATGGAAACACTTAGTTGCATCTCTTCTTCTGGGTCCTTACTCTCCTCCTCTGTTGCTTTAGTCAACAATAAAACAAGTAGAGCTAACGGAGAAATTCAGTAAAGTTTCAGGGTGCAAGGCCAGCTATCAGAAATCAACTGGACTTCTACCCAGGAGCATGAGAAGCCTTAAAGGGAAATGAGGAAGGCAGTTCTATTTACAGTCGGGTTTACGTGAATAAAATACCTAGGAATAAATCACCAGAACTTATACGATGAAAATTATAAAATACTACTGAAAGATATTAAAGACGACTTAAGTAAATTAAAGTTCCATGTTCCATGTTCTAAGAGACTGTTGTTAAGATGTCAGTATTATCAAAAGCGATCTAGAGATTGAGCACAATCCAAATCCAATTCCAGCAACCTTCTCAACAAAAATAACCTATAACTCTATGTAGAAGGGTGAGAGGCCCCGGATAGCTAAAACAATGCTGAAAGAGAAGGGCAGAATAGGAGAACTGATTTTACATTCCTGATTTTAAAGCATACTATAAAGCTACAGTAATCAAAACAGCTTGGTACTGATATACCAAGAGACCCATAAACCAATGCAATAGAATTGAGAGTCTAGATATAAAACCACACCTCCATGGTACAAATGATCCAGTGATGTTTTACAAATATGCTAGTAACTATTCCATGGGGAAAGAAGGGTCTGTGCACTAAATGGTGCGGGGTTGTTTTCTTTCCTATTAGTCAATGTGCATTTATTTCTGTTTTATAGAGGCACAGATAGCAGGCCATCTGGGCGTTATCACGGGTTTTTTTCCATGGAGACACTAAGTATAAAGCAGATGATAAAAAGGGAAAGAAGGGGGAAGACTGAGCTTCTAGTAAGGACGCTGCTATAATTTGATATAATTTAGTAGAGAATACCCTTCAGCATTAAAAACGAAGAGTCCTCACAACTGGACCAACATAAACAACAACATGATAAGTGGGAAAAAGATTGAAGTTGTCAAATTTTTTTTTCACTTGGATCCATAATCAACACCCACAGGAGCAACAGCCGAGAAATCAAATTGCTTATTACTTTGAACAGTCTACTACTATAAAAGACCTCTTTTAAAGCGCGGCAGGGCAGGGCAGGGCTGTCATTTTGACCCCTAAGGTGCACCTGACCCAGTCATGGTGGTGTTCATTTCCTTCCTGTGCATGTGAAAGCTGGACAGGAAGAAGGAAGACTGGAGAGAGGTTGATGCCTTTTGAATAGCGGCGTTGGTGGAAAATAATGAGCAGAGCGTGGACCGCCAGGAGAGCAAGCCTAGGCTGTCTCAGCCCTGCGCACAGCACAGCCTCAGTCCTCGGCCCACTGTCCGCCCTCAGCCCTGTTCTCATTGACGGTGTTGAGCTTCTCCATCATTTCTGCCCACAAACGGATTCTGTTTTATTCCTGTGTGTCCCATCAGGTGAGGTCCATGTCTATAGGCACCAATTGTTTTTAAAAAAAAAAATATATTTGCAATGAATAAGTAATTCATTGTGCAAAATTCTATCTAGTGTGCAGTATTTGTATTTCCCAAGGCCATATTTTTCAACTACCAGCACGTATTTGTTTCCAACTTTTGCATTCTAGTCACCAGTTGTTATTATTAATGCATCTTGGTTATCTATTCAATCAATTTCAGACTACCGAAGTTGGCAGAAATTCTCAATTTCTTCATCTTTGGTTTTAGTGCTTGCTGCATACATTTGAATAAAAGCTGTGTCAACAGGTCTGGTCACTGAAAGCATTGTGCTTCCAGATGAATCTTGAAATGTTCTTTTTGATCACTAATATGACACTCTTCTTCACTTTGTCGTTTCCAGGACAGTCGACCACATGACTGTGTGATTTTAAATGTCCAGCACCAGCCCATCACAATTCTCTAAAGCTTAGGGTGTTGATGTGTATATATTCCATGTCATTTTTTACAATTTCCAATTCTTCTACATTCGTACTGCTTCGGTTCCATGTTCCAGTTACTAGTGGATGTTTGCAGTCAATTCTCTTCCTTTTGAATCTTCCTCCGAGCGGATAAAAGCTCTTCTTTAGGTGAAAGCCTTGCCTCATCCACGTCATTATGGTGGGATTTGCTTTGAGGACATAGCCCTCCCCCAGTCATACTTAAGTACCTGCCAACCTAAGGGTTCATTTTCTGCCTCTACCTCAGACGTGCCCTTCTGTTAGTCATATGGTGTTTGAGGACCTGTTATTTCAGACGTGGATGACCAGTCCTGCTTCTTAGTCTGTCTTTGTGTGAGCTCCGAAACCTGCCCACCCCGGGGTGACCCTGCTGATATTGGACGTGCCAGTGACATAGCTTCTAGCGTGATAGCTACCCGTAAGTCACCAAGTACAGAAAACTGACCGCTGAGTAGTGGAACACACATACACACACAGATCCATAAACGTGTGTGGTGTATGCGTGTATATGGTGCGGTGGTCAAGGCAGTCAGCGGCTGACCAGAGGGTTCAAGCCCACCTGCCGACCATGCGTGGGAGACAGGGTACTCATGGTCTGTAAGGACAGCAGCCATGGAGGCTCTGTGGGGACGTTCTCCCCTGTCCTACAGGGATGCATGTCGGGATCAACTCAACAGCAGTGGGGTTTGGAGTTATCTTATAAATTCCTAGTGAAAGCCGATTTTGAGATGTCAGTTTAGATGGTAGAAGTCTGAAACATGAGGAATTGTTAGATTTTTAAATACTTGAAGGGGTGTCACAAACCACCTCTCTGGGTGAGCGCGTTCGTCAAGAACTAACGTGTTGACTTGACCCCACCGGCTTAATGTTTTGTTTCCCGGTATTGTGCTGAGCTGCACCCGTGGTTCTTTCTCTTCTGCATTCTCTGCTTGGCCTCCTGCGGTCAGCAGCTGGGGAACCCCTCCGTTCCCCTGACACCTGAGCAGTGCAGATTGCACTTTCAGCACGCCCACCTCTGTCTCTGTGGGTGCAGGTGTGCCTTGTACCACACACCCCCCTGAGCTATCATCCTGACCTTCAAGGTCTGGGTCAGGTTCAATTGGAGAATGTCCTGTAATTTTAGAAAATAACGAGCTTCTGTCTGGGTTGGTGCCAGCGCCTGCTAATTGGATTGGGATTGAGAGCCGGGCGGTCATTTCCATGTGGACTCGTGTGGGTTTGTTCAGCAAATCAGTTCAGCACCAGGTTGACCTAGCGCAGCTCCAGGCCAACTCGGTCACTGCAATTCAGAGACCAGGCTCCGGCCCGGGCTTTACTGGACCAGTCCAGCAACTCACCTCCCAGAGGAGGGACTTGGGAGAGGGTGGCAAGGTGGGAGGGTCGGCCGAGGTCTGTACTGAGTCAGATAGATTAATGCAGAACCCCTGGGTGTATGATGCACAGGGAACTGTGAACAAGCCCTGGCTCCCCAAGATCACAGTCCTCAGGGTCCCCCACAGTAAAGGACACGAGCACCTCCAGAGAGGCTGCCTCCTTGACCTAAAACCACCCTCCCAGTCTTCCTGGAGCTCTGGGGACGGGTAATGGAGGGGCCATCAAATACTCGAGGGAACAAGAGGACCCATAGACCAGTGAGGTGGGCGCTGTAGTTGATTGTTGGACGTGTAGTGGGCAGCCCTGAGCACAGCAGGATGGAGCGTTGTCTGGCGCCAGCTATCTTGACAGTCCTTGGGGTGCCTGAGTCCATGACTGTGTCCAGGTGCTGTCCTCCAGGGCTGCCTTCGGCTCCTTACAGGCCAGCCTTTTACTGTGCTTTGTCCACCTCTCACTTCTGACAGATGGAAGGTTTGTCCCAACTCTGCATCTAGCAGGGCTGCTGGCACCGTTGGTCCAGCCACATGTGGTCTCTGTGGCTCTGTCCCGTTTGCTGGTTCTCACGCTGTTCCAGGTTTTGTCACCAGGTGTGAGCACAGTGTAAGCATCGCCTTTATATGAACGGGGAAACCCGACAGCTGGAGTGGCCGGCTTGACCTCGGTGGCCTGGAACTCAGCCCTCAGTGTGCCGAGGTCGGCCCATGGTGATTACAAGGCCGCTGCCAGGTCGTGGGACAGTTCTCCGTTCACTGTGCTCGCAGGATATGCATGGTCTACAGAGCAAGGGGTAGAAAGGAGCTTCGAGGAAAGATGGACAAGCTTCTGCAAAACCCCGAGTGGAGCCAGAAACCCCCCACCCCGATCATCTGAGTCCTGAGCACAAGAACTTGGCTGCTGCGGGAGTTTCACATCAACCCACAGGCACCTGGAAGAAAGGCCTGGAGCTCTCCACAGGATCACAGAAATCAGTCAACTCAGTAGTACCAGGGGTGTTGTTTGTTTTCCTGCAGAGTTGGGCAGCCCTGGTGGCCTAGTGTTAAGGGGCTGTGCTGTCAACCCAAAGGCAGGCTGTTCGAATCCACGACTTGATCCAAGAAAGAAAGATGAACAATCTCCTCCTATGTGATTTCAAGTCTCTGAAAACCTGCTGGGAGGATCAGCTCTGGGTCAGTTCTGGCTGGACGGCAGTAAGTGGTTCTAGCAGAGAGTGGGCCTCTTTTTATTTTTACTAGATGACTAACTGAATGTCCTGCCATCGCACATTCTCTGCGTGGGTCGTCTGTACGTACCATTTCATAATTTGTTTTTTGCGACACATCCAAACACCCCTTCTACCATCACTGTTGATACGTCCTTTCACAAAAGCCCCCATTAATCCTCAAGCCAGCTATATCTGTAAGTGTGGTCTCTGTATGTTCATTATGGTTTTCTGACATACAGAGGTCAGATTGTACATTAGGAACATCCGTCGAGGCCCCTGAGGTCCTCATACCTGCACGGTGGTCGGCCTGCCCAGCTCCAGGACTCCCTGCTGGACCTCAGCCAGGAAGCGCACTCCGTCAGGTCGGTTCTGACTCATGATGACCCTGAAGGACAGAGTGGAGCTACCCCCACGGGTTCCGGAGGCCATCACCTCCACAGAACCAGACAGTGGCATCTTTCTCCCATGGAGCAGCTAGCGGGTTCAAACCACCAAACCTTCCATCAGCCAGCACAGGTTTTCAGCATCGCACCAGCAGGGCTCCTTGCGGCCCCACAGCTCATGCTCAGTTGGCCTCCATGACCTCCTGAGTGCAGGCTGACCCTGGGATGCAAACAAGATGAGTCCCTGTAAGTCACATCTGTAAGTGAGCCCGGGTAGGTGCCTGCTGTTAGAGCAAGAAAAGGCCAAAGCCTTCCCAGTGGGTGAGGTGATGAAGATCTCGCTGTGTGTGGTGGTGCTTCATGGAGCCCTCGTGTTGGACTGCCCAAGGCAGTCAGCTGCCAACCAGAGGTTGGTCTTTCAAACCCACCCGCTGTCCTGTGGCAGAAAGGTGAAGTTGCTCCCACAAAGCTGTACAGTCTCAGAAACTCTGTAATTGGCAATGCTAATCTGTCCTCCAGGGTCACTGGGTCAGAACAGACTCGAGGGCTGTGGGCTCCGCTTTGGCTTCAGCGGTTGGTTTAATTCATTTACACAGCACGGAGGGGCCAAGACACTGTCCATGAGTCACCCTCCCAGGGGGCCTGCCCACATCTCCAGGCTCCCTTCCCACTTGGAGCTGCGGCTCTTGGGTCAGGGCTGAGGCAAAGAGGGCATTCTCTGCCCCTGTGTGAACAAATAAAGCCTGGCTGGAGCTGAGGTTCCCAAGTGGGAACTGGCATTGTCACAGGGCACGTGGGGCATGGAGAGCAGGAAAGTGGGCCTGGTCTGTGTAGATGCACAGGTGAGGTGAATTAGCCGAGCTGCTTCCACGGGCTTCAGAATAACCTGTGCTTCTGGGGGATACCATGCAGGGTGTGAGAGCTGGGGACCCAGCCTTCTTCCTTAGACCTCCCCTAAACCTTGTCCCCTGATGATGTCCTACTTCTAGTCGGGAACCTGGCTTCTCTGTTTACAATTTCCAGCCGGAGGGCTGCATCCCTTGAGCCCGTGATCTCATTAACACCTCCCCTCTCTGACTTTCATATCGCATTAAACCAATCTTGCTCCATGATGTATATTTATGCCACGTTCAATCCTATTACCTTCTCCCACCCGAATTCTCAATTTCCTCTCAGATCCTTTTTGTCTCTGTAATGTCGTTTTCAGTAGCTGAGTCCTAGGCTGTCACTTCCCATTATGAACTGAAGCATAAATGGGTGTGATTACTTTATTGTTAAGACTCCTGCTGTGGACAGCGGCCCGCAGTGGCCAGCATGATGACCGGAGCCGTGGGACACAGCATGCCCTTCTCTTTAAGGGCCGGCACTTACCCCTCTACACCCTCCACTCAGTATCAGCCTCTCTGGGATCTCCAGATGTCCACAGGAAGGCAGGCCAACCCCAGGTAGCTTGGATTCCAGAGCAGCTCCTGTGCAGTCCCAGAGAAGGGGCCCTGCTTGTCTGCTTAATCCAGATTGACCAGTGTGAACACATCCAGCTAAGCATTGCTTGAATGAAAACCCAAAACTGTTTGCAGAGTTTCACTCAGATCAAAGTATCATGAAAGGAAAACAAAGCGTCATAGCTGCTCCTGCTACCGCTTCTCTTGAGTCAGCCCTGACGCATGGTGACGCCACCTAGAGGACGAAACACTGCTCCCATCCTGCACCATCCCCATGGCTGCTGGGGTCAGACCTCTGTGATCTGAGGGGCTCTCATGGCCTAGTTTGAGGAAGTAGATTGCAGGCCTTCTCTTCTAGTCAGTTCTAGTCTGAAACGTGTCAGCACCCTAGCATCTTCCGTCAGCATCATAGGATTGTTAGTCCTGTCTGCCAGCATAGCATCACAGTACTGTCAGCATCATAGCAACGTCTATCAGCGTCCTAGAAACTTCTGTCACTATCACAGAATCAGAGCAACATCTGTCAGAATCAGAGCAACGTCTGTCACCATCATGGTATCATAGCAACATCTGTCAGCATCGCCAAAGATGAGTGGTGGCTGTGCGTGAATGACTGTGTCTGAGATGAATCTGTTCTGCAAAGGGAGACTTGTGCCACTCAACTGTGACTGCCCTTTTAAAAATGTCAGGGGAGCTCCTTTTAAGAGTGGGCACCTGGGCTGACAGCGTTGGCATCATTTGGAGAAGCGAGCCATTCCCTGGATTTAGTACATTGGCAGTTGTACAACCACCGCCAGGCTGAGGGAACTCGTGCCTCTTGGCAGTCATGACCTTGCACTTGATTCTGCTCTGCTATCTCCTCAGCTGAAATGCCAGGTCCACAAGGACAGGGGCATGGCTGCTGCTTCCCCAGAGCCCCAAAGGGCGCCTGCCTGGCGTCAGTGCTCAGACACTCGATGTGTGATGGGTTGCTGTTGTACTGTTGTTAGATGCTGTTGATTCAACTCAGGGAGACCCTATAAACAACAGATGTGGACCTTGTTCTGTCCTGTACCATCCTCTCCATATCTGATATGTGCTTATGCCCATTGTTACAGGCACTGTGTAGTAGATTAATAAATGGATGATTTCTCAAAGGAATCCAATTTTTTAATTTAAACCTGGCACATGTGTTTGTACTAAGGAGTGTTGTAGGTACTGGTCTTCCTGATAAACCAAATTGCAGTGCAGTAGATGATTGGATAATGTTGTATTGACCATGGAAGGAGGCAGTCATGAAAACATGACTATAGAGCAGGGTGAAAACAATGGCTTTAAAACATAAAGGGACTCACCTACAGCTACTAATTATGTTTTAATATTGATACTTAAGAAGTTTTGGGTTTGGGGCAAATCTGCTGTAAAATCTCTAAGCATGGCATCCTGGTGACCTTAGTGGTAAGAAGCTGCACTGCAGTCCTGAAAGCACGTAGTTCAAGTCCACCAGCTGCTCCTCAGAAGAAGGATGGATGATTTGCTGCCTCTGAAAACCTGCCAGAGGCTCAACTATGAGTCACTTCTGACTGGATGGAACGCAACAGCAAAGTGTTAAAGAGCAAAGGATGCCACTTTAAGGACTAAGGTGCCCCTCACCCAAACCATCTGTGGTGTTTTCATTCACAGTGAAAGGTGGACCATGAATAAGAAAGACTTTATAAGATGGGATGCCTTTGAATTACGGTATTGGCAAAGACATTGAATATGCCGTGGAATTCCAGAAAAATGAGTGAATCTGTTTTGGAAGGATACCCAGAATGATTCTCAGAAATGATGGAGACACTTGGTCTCATAGACTTCAGGCAAGTAGGATGTGATTCTCTGGAGAATTCCATCATGCTTGGAAAAGCAGAAGGTCAACGAGCAAGAAGAAGACCTTTTGCTCGATGGGTAGACCCAGTGGCTGCAGCAGTGGGCTCACACATAGCAGAGACTGTAAGGGTGGCATGGGACTGGGCAGGGCTTGGTTCTGTTTACCTGTGAGCTGGAATGGACTTGATGACACCCAACAAAAGCAGCATTTTTTTTCTAAATGGCACAGTGGAATGTTACGCAGTCAGAGAGATAAAGGAGGTCCTGATGTGCATCACATAGAAGAACCTTGAAAACACGCTGCTGAGACAAATTAGTCCGATTCAGAAGGACAGACAGAACGATTCTACCAATCTGTTTGAGATATCTAGACCAGGCAATTGCTAGAGACAAGCGTCTGTTAGTGGTTGGTAAACTGAGAGCAGGGAATGGCAAGATGTCGCTGAAGGAACACTGAGTTTTTTAGGTGAGGAAAAGCTTTCGTAACTAGATGGTGGCAGTGATTGGACAGCGTGGTGAATGTGACTAATGTGACTGAACTGTACATGTAACATGGCTAAAATGATCCCAAAAGTCACTTGGAAAAAAATTTTACATTGGTTTGCACTCAGAGTTCATATACATTGTGTCTCACACTAATCTTCATTCACAATGACTGTGTTTCATACAGTCATGCTCAGTTATTATGTGTTATAAAATTATTCACCGTTAAACCATGCCCTGTCTTTCCAGATCCCCACCGATCTTTCCCATTTCCCTTCCCCATACCCCAAATTGTACTACCACCCTTTGATTTCTGCCCTTTCCACCCTTTCCTCTCTGTTCCCACCCTTTGCCCCAATGAATCTCCATACACATTTTACTACTTATCCTTCTGTTTTTACAGTAAAGGACATATGCAGTATTTATCCTTATAAGACTGAGTTAGTTCACCTAGCATAATGCCCTCCAGTCTCTCCCAGGTTATGTAGCAATGTTCAAAATTATTGCTCCTGAGTGCTGCATAGTATTCTGTCACATGTCTCAATCAGTTCGCTTGTGATTGCACATTTTGACTGTTGCCATGGTCCTGGCGATTGTGAATAACACTGCTATGAACATTGGTGAATGAATTTTCATTTGTGTTCTCATTTCCTTAGGGTATATTCCTAGGAGTAGAATAGCTGGATCATAATGGAATCTCTATGTTCAGCTTTTTGAGGAAACACCAAAGTGCCTTCCAGAACGATTATACCATTTTACAATCTCACCAACAGTGCATAAGAGTTCCATCTCTTTACATCCTCTCCAACATTTATTGCTTTCTTTCCTATTAAACTTTGCCACTGCCCCTAGGGTGAGATGGTATCTCATTGTGGTTTTGATTTGCATCTCTCTTATTGCCAGTGATTTTGAGCATTTCTTCATGTGTCTGTGTTCAATGTCTTTCTTTGTTAAGAGTCTTTCCATGTCTCCAGAAGTCACTTTTTATTGTGATTTGGCTAAAAGCATAAAGAGAAAACTGGCTTTCAATCCAGTAGTTCTTACACAGTTTGTGTTTCATGGCCTTGTTTGCAGTCCCCACATTGTAACAACACTCTTCCCACTTCTTCCTTTGTTCCCCTTTCCCATTCATCCTTCTGTCCTGTCTTTTTTCTGCCTTTATCTCTGAGCAAATGCTCCTTTTTACCTCCTTTGATTAATTGTTCTAATAGTGTGAATGGTGTTAATAATCATCTTATAGGCCTGTTGTTTGACTCAAAGTTGGTCCATGGAGGTAAATTCCATTCCAAGCCTAGAGCGTGTCTTAAGTGTTTGCTAGTCTCTATTAGAGAAGTAAAACTGGTCTTTTTTGTGAGTTTGCATTTTGTCCCACATATTTTCTCTCCCTCTATCTGGGACTCTCTATTGTGCCCCTTTCAGAGCAGCCTGCTAGTTCTGGTCTCAGGGATGTGGAGGCAGCAGGCCACATGGTCCATGGGTTCTTGGAAGTAATTGCTTCCTTGCATCTCTGATTTCCTTCCCTCTTTTCTGCTCCAAATGGGGGGGAGACCAACTATTGCACCTTAGATGAACTGACACGCTTTTAAGACCCCAGTGGCTACTCAGCAGAGTTGAGTGTAGAGCTCTGTCTTCGTGCACTGTGGTCCTCTGAGGCTCCCAGACCCAGCAACTCGTTTTTAAGTGATACAAACATTCAGATATTAGTAAGTGAGTATTTGTTCCAGCTCCACAGGGCTCAGGTGTACTGGAGATGATGAGGGTAGCACAGGACAGAGCAGGGTACAAATCTGCTGTTCATAGGGTCGCTGTGGGCCATGGTGGACTTGACAGAACCTAACCACACAATTGTGACCTTTCCAGTACCCACTGAATGGTTTGCCTTGCAAAGGTGGACTCCATGGTAGGTGAATTCTACCTTGTTGACGTCGTCATGTTATAAGAGGAAGAAAAGGAGGGGGGCTGTAGTGAGAGGCCACGTGGAAGAGCCCATGCCGAAACCATCCCTTCTGGCAGGAATTTTTCTTGGTGCTAAAGAATCAGTGGTACAGCATGGAGAAGGAGGCAGTTTCCCTGGGGCCAGCACCTTAACTTTTCTCCCAGAGAGAAAACATTTTCCGAGAATCATCATGACTCACTCCTTATCCTATTAACTCTGAAGTTGTCATTTCAGCTCTGTGAATGTGGCTATAATTTGTACCTTTGCAGAAAGCTTGATTGTTTTGGAAACCGCTAAGAGAAGACCAGGGAACAAGGCGTGTTTCAGACAGCATCCTTCTGGGGAGCTCACTCACCCAGCCACAGCCGTTCCCCTGGCAGCCGCGGTGCTTAAAGCCTCAGACCGAGCACAGAGCACTCTGCTTTGTATTCTGGGTAGAGTGGTTATTTGTGTTTCTAAAAGTCCTTGTACCTTAGAAATGCTGAACCCAGGCCTTGGGCTGGCTCCCAGTTTGTGAATCAGCAAGGTGAATCCAAAATTAAACTATTTCAATCTGAGAGAGATTTGCATCCTATCAACTCATGTCTGCTGCTCCACCAGGTGTGCTAGGAAAATGCCGTGGTATCACGTGTGTGGTTGGAAAAGACTTTGGGAGAAAGTTCTACCACGAGAGGCAGCAGAAGGGAGCAAAGCCCACACTTGCCACCATCCCCGGAGAGGAAAGCAGGGCTGCCGTACCCTTGCGGCTGCTGTCCCCCTCCTGGACGGGTGTGAGAGCAGCCCCACCGTCAGCCCATGGACCAAGCCTGGCCCTGGATGCCCTGGATCTGTGAGCGCTGGCAAAGCTGTGCTCCCTGCCATGCATAACTCACCATTGCATTCTCTGGGAAGGGGTCTCCTGCAGCAGCCCAGGCTCCTTGACACACACTGATGCCACAGTTGATAGGTGTCATCTGGAGAGATTGGCTGGTCAGTGAATGAGCCACTGACCCACAAGTGAGAGCCCGGGTTCTCAGGAGGCACCTCTTCTGGGAGATGGGGAGAGGCAGGGCCCAGCACAGCTCAGAGTCCCTGGGTCACCCACAAAGATTCTCCTTGCTGCACACACAGACATGGACGCCAGAGAGGGTTCCAGGTGCTGGGCGGCCCAGGACAGCAGTGCTTGTGTCTTGAGATGACAGCTTGTCGCAGTCTCCTTAAGCCTTTGTAGCATCACCCAGCCCTGCCCTCCTCTGGGTGGTGTATGCCCACATCCGTTGTCTGTCCACTGTGTGTTGTAAGTCCCGCCCACAGCAGCTCTGAGCACACTGCCCTGTATGGCTTCCGATTCAGGAAACCTTTACACGAGCAGACTGCCTCCTGCTTTTCCCAGAGAAGTGGGTGGTTTCGAACCAATGACCTTTTGGTTAGCAGCTAAGCACTTAACCCACTGTTCCATCCAGGCTTCCCCCTGTAATGGTGACAGCCTCAGGTACTCTGTGGGGAAGTTCCGCTCTGTCTCTCAGAGCACAAGGTGTCCCAGTCAATCAACAGCACCACTGTGTACACAGAGAGACAACCTAGAGGGAACAGCCAACCAAAGGCTTCAACTTCCTGGAGTAGTCATGGGGTGGGGAACACTGAATGTGTCCAGGCACCTCTGCTGGTGGGAGAAAGGGTGGATTTACCTGTCAGTGACCAGGTCTTGGGGTGGTGGTGGATGTGGAGAGGGGTGTTAGAGGGACCAGGCAGGAGAAGTCTCCTTTTTCTTTGCATTTAACCTGCCTGCTCTGTCGTACATCCAACCACTGAGCCACCTCTCCTCACGTGTTTCAAAGCTGGATGAAGGTACCCATTGGCTTCCCCATGACAATGGCACCGTCCATCTCATGAGCTAGAGTGCAGTACTTGTTTTTGGTTCATTTTAGAGAACATAGACCTTCGGTAAAATGCACGAGTCCCCAGAGTGCCGCTCAGCACGAGATGTGTACACCCAGGAGGGACAAGGAGGGCACGCTCGTTCATGGACAGGCCTCGTTCACGGCACTGGCCTTCACAGCATGTGTCATGAAGTGGAGGTCTGGGCAGCCCTGTGCCAAGCTAGTCCGTCAGGGCTGTGTGTCCATCAGTATGTGGTCACCCCCAGCCTCAGGGTCCTATCTTGGTCACTCTCAGGGTATTTCAGACTTTCTCAGTGCCGTTGGACACCTGGTAGTCATGTCGACATGACTTTATAGACAGGTTAGGAAATCAGAAAAATGGTTCACATTCATTTTATGGCAGTGATTTGGAACTGAACCTGCAGCGTCTCAGTGGTCAGACTGTGTGTGTCAGGGTGGCCAGGGACATCGGGGGAGGGCGGGAAGAAGGGCACAGGGCAAGGCAGGGGGCTGAGATCTGAGGGAAAGAATTAGGCCTCCTGTGGAAATAATGACCACTGACATGAGTATCCACTCCTGACAGACTTCCTTCTTATGTCCCTCACTGGCCAGACTCATCGGAAGAGGAATACAGTGACGCAGCCCTTAAATCTGCTGTCGTGGGCCTCTCCAGAGTTCTGAAGAGCAGCGATGTCAGTCTAGATACAAAGGTGTGCCTATTTCAGGCCTTGGTCTTCTCACTTACTTGTTATGCTTCAGAGAGACAGTGACTAAGGATGACAGAAGAATAGATGCCTTTGACTTGTGGTGCTGGAGAACAGTCTTTTTTTTTTCTTCTATAATTATATTTTATTAATTTTCATAAACATTTACAGAGATTTTGGGCTTCCACTCATTCATTGTTGCACTATTCTCTCTACCCTCCTCCCAGTTTGTTCTTGTCCAAATGCCACAGTGCTTGTCAAAGCCAGTTCTGATCAATCTTCTTTGTCAGTGTGTCCCTTGCCATTCCCTATCACTCCTCCCTGAGAGAGACTTCACCCTGAGTCATAAGGAAAAGGGGACGGCGTATTCTCTTAGCTACTTCCTGCTGAAAAGGGACGCTGTGGGTTTCAGGTGGAGAACAGTCTTGAACATACTCTGGACTCCCAAGGAAACAAGTCTGTCTTAGAGAGGATAAGATGGAGAAGCACAGAGGCTGCAGCCTCGCACTCACATAGCGGCCATCAAGAGGCCAGTGCAGGACCCAGCAGACTTGCCCTCTGTCGTCCACGGGGTTGCCCTGAGCCATATCCTGCTCCAGGCACTGGGCAGCTGCAGGCCCAGCTTCCTGGAAGAGGAGGAGGAGGGCAGGGAGGGCCGAGAATGCGGGGCACAGGGCGCATGGCCAGGGAAAAAGAAAAACCCCAAGTTTCAAAGCTCCTCTCCTCCAAGTTGCTGTGATTTGGATGTGGGAGGAAGAAAGAAAAACGCTCTTTGAATAAGCACTGTGGCAGCTGCTCCAGCATTGTTATCTCATGAATAACCTCACCGATTTGAGAGACAAATACATTGCCATCCTGAATTGCTGCAAATGAATTCCTTAAGAGCCCACCTGACTTATTAGTAGGATGTTGAGGGAGTTTCTGCCGACGCCTGCCCATCGATATATTGTCCACACACTGTAGGAGCTCCCACAGGACAAGTGAGGACTGACCCCAGGGCGGCCCGGGGCCGGGGGTGCTGCAGCCACTGCGCAGGACACCTCTTGGGGGATCCTTGCTGCTGTTGCTTCCTGCAGCTGCATGGCATCACGGTTGGGGACTGTCTCTGTGCAGTCTGGCGGGCGTTGGGTTGATGTAGGGTTGAAGGCCTTGCTCATTCAGCCAAGCACAAGTCTGCGTGATGGGGTATCTTGGGCCCCCAAAAGCCTCCGCTGGTCAATGGGTGGGGGCTGAGTACGCGGGACACTGGCTGGGAGTGGGTCCTGCATGGAGGGCAGGACCTCTGCTGTGTGTAAGGATGATAAACTTCAACACAGAGGGCATCTGTTGGGCGGTGTAAGTGGTTGGCATCAACTCAGCCATAACAAACGACAAACATTATGTCTTAGAGCCTTCTTCTCCCCCAACTTCCTCACCACCCTCCTCAGCCAGCGACCATAACCTTTCACTGAGCTTTCTGCAGGGATCCCCCTGCACTGCACTCAGGGTTCAAACCCCATCCTCAAGAACCAGCCCTCTGTCCTGTTTTGTGACTCTAGGTTCCTTGGCATTGTGTTCCTTCTCAAGGGATGTGGTTCTCAGCCCATTCAGTTCTGTAATCTCTCCATCAGCAATACAACACAGAGTCCTTCTTTGCCCTTCTTATGAGGTCCACCTGCTCCTTTCACCCTGAACCTCATACCCCGTGTCTGGTTGCTTGATTATTGAGTTAAAATTGCCCTTTCCACAATAATAAAATAGAATTCTTGTTCTTAGAACCAGTAAGCACATTTCCCAGTCTGTTTTAGTTGACATCTCATCCACAGTTGAACAATAGTAACCACTTTCCCCTCTTGAAATTCACTCTTGCCTAAAATTCCATATCCATCCTTTCCTTTTTTCTCTGTCTACTCTAACATCATAGGTCTGACTAGCCTGTAAAGAGGCATGTTCCTTATGGTTCCATTCTCTGCATCTTTATTTCTTATGATGCCAGTCAATCTAACTGACTCCATCCGGTACCATGGTTTCTCTGAACGTGTGCATACAATTCTAGACCAACTGAATTCCAATACAAAATCCCAAGCCATTCCAGTGTCCTGAGTTGTCATTGTGTGTGCAATGTACTTCCTGATTATCACATGAACAGCTTGACAACTCAGAACATCTGAGAGCCCAGTGAACACATCCTGGTATGTGAGCAGTTGTACTGGGCTGTGAGAAGGACAAAAGGCCTGTCTTGGGAGGAGTGCAGTCAGAGTGATGCTTGGAGGTGATGAGGGTGCCTCTTCACCAACGCGTGCTTTGGGCACGTCAGGAGAGAGCGGTCCTGGTAACACTCGGTGGAGAGTCGGGGGAAGAAGAACAACGGGATTGATTGACTCGGTGACTGTAACAAGGGTCTCAAGGGGAGCAGTGTTTGTATGGATGTTGCTGGCTCAGGCGGTGTTTCCATTCTGTGGAAGTACAGTCGCCCCGAGTTGGAAGAACAGCAAGACATTGGGTTTCTTCAAAATTCTCTTTGCCCACTTATGTTTCCTATTTTGGAAACAAGGGGTTGTTCTTGACTGCTCTCTCTCCTTCCCCTTCCCACCCCACAAAACACACACGCACGTGTGCACACACACGTCACCATATACACAGAGGTAATAGTCACAGCTGTTCAGCTACACTCTCTTAGTGTTGAGTAGAATCAACTCAACAGCAACTAACTACAACCACAAAAGGAAGTAAGTAACTCTGATCCACCAGTTAGAACAAGAACAAAGCAATGAATGCTTCCATAGACAAAATGGACACTGATTAGATGAAGCAGGCAAAGCTGCAGAGTGACCATCTAGAACAAGCCCGTCCCCTCCACCTTGTGGCCGCCCCCCCTGGCCCAGCCATCATCATCACTGGAGTGTCCCATGACGTCCTTCATCATCATTTGTTCTCCATCTCCATCCCCTTCTCCTCTCCACACTGTGGCCTCTTTCTGAATGTACCTCTGACCTTCTCCTCTCCTGACCCTTGGTAACTGGACACGACTCTCCTCCCTGGGCTGTCTTGGCCTCTTTCCCCATCACCTCCTGCCAGTCTGACCTGCAGCCCCACAGCATGCCAGGTTAGAGCTGTTACAATGCACATCCCCCTTCCCTGGGCCCCCTATTCTCGGTGGGTCACTCTTAGTCTGCATGCCCTCCAGCTCACCCTCTGGTGTCTCTGGCAGCCTAGCTAAGGGTTTGATGGGGATAGGAGAGAAAAGCCCTGAAACTTATCAATGTCACCTACCGGAGATACAAGATTCATTTCGATGTTCAAGGAAAGCACACTCTGTTCTTTGAAATGGTTGCAATTTTAAAAGTGTGTGGGCATTTCAGAGAGCAGATGGTCCGAGGCTCCGTTCAGTTAAGGTGTGCTCTCAGGGTAGAATTCACAGAGAGATCTCGGGAAGAGCACAGTGAGAGTGCTCCTTGGAGGCAAGGGCGGCAAAGCTTCATCTCACACACTGTGGGCTGGTTGCTAAGAAAGGCTGTTTCTTGGAAAGGAACTTGATGCAAGTAAAGGTGGAGGATCCTCAGAAGAGTGAGAGACCTTCAACAAGATGGCATGACACGGGGGCTGCGGCTGTGGGCTCGTGTGTGCCGGGGACGGTGAGCATGGCACCGGGTAGGACGGGATTCAGGTCTGCTGTTCACAGGGCTGCTATGAGTTGTACTTATCTTGTTGGCACCTAACACACACACAAAACAAACAAACAAAAAAAACCCACCTGTAATGTTTTTATAAGTTGTTTTTCATTTGTATTTATTATGTTTGTAGCCATGTCTGTTGTTTCTCTGGGCCTGATGAGATAGTTCTAGGTTCTATAAAGAAAAAGCCCACCACCGACTTGACTCAGGTCAGGTAAGGTGGAAAGTCAGTGAATGAAGCAGGAAGAGCAGCGTACGATCCACGGTGACATTCCCACAGCGAGCAAAGGCTCTCAGGTGTGAATTCTCACCAGTGAGGCAGGTGAGGCCAGGCCAGAAAAAGGGATGAAGTGGTTGAGGACAAAGTGGAATTTTCTTGCACTGACGAGGTCATGAAATTTCCTTCACACATTTTCAAAGGAAAGGGCTCTTGTGGCACAGTGCACGCCATGCTGGGCAGCTAACTGAAAGATTGGCAGTTCAGTTCCACCCACTGCTCCCTAGCAGTTGTCTGTTTCCATAAAGATGACAGTCACGGAGGCCGCCGGAAGGTCAACATGAGTCACAGCCTACTCATTGAAAGTGAGGTTTTTCTTTGTTTTTCCAAAGGGAGTCATTTCTTGATCACCATTTACAACTAAAACAAACTAATACTTTCTTAGACAAAATGAACAATGCGGTTGGAGGCAAAGAAGACAAGAATTACATCATTGCCACCCAAAACATTTTCCTTGTAGCTTGAGTCCAGATTCCTCCCCCTCCACGCGGGCCCGCTGGCCAGACAGAGCATGTGCTGAGGGAGTGAGGGCAGCCTCCCGGGCCTCGCAGGCGACCTTCTGGCCACAGGAACCCTCACTGGCATCTGTTGACTCTTTCTGTTTGTTTTGCACGTGTATTTTATTTCTTTATATTGTGACTTGAACAAAAGCTTACGGAGCAAATTGGTTTTCGGTCCCACGGTTCATACCCAGTTGTTTATATGACATTAGTGACGGTCCCCACAGTGTCACTCTCTCCACTTCCCTGTGACTCTGGGTTTCTGTGACCCTTCGATCCTGCACCTTCCTGCCTTCTGAGCTCCAACCCTGGGCAGACCCGTCGTTTTGATCCTCTGTGCTTCGTTTTTCTAAGGAGTGAGTGTCTCCTTGGTGTTGGTCGCCTGGTAGACTCATCTGTGATTTGGCTAAACGTTGAGCTGCAGGTGATGAGTTTTCCCCCAGACTGGAAGGGGCACTGACAGTCTTAGGAGACCGACCACTCTCTTCAGACTCATAAGCGTGGCCATTTTTGCAGCATATATTCCTGCAGATACTCCATCTAAGGCATCCGCGATGTGTTTGTTACTGAACACTTTATGGGGTGTGCTGTGCAACTGTGGGGAGCGATACCTGTGAATTCAGCACACATCGCTGCGTGACTTAACAACGTGTGTGTCTTGATCCCGCAATGCCAGTGGTTTGTGTGGGTGTTATCAAAGGCTCACCGGGAGTGTGTCCTTCCAGCACGGTCTGCAGAGATGGGCAGCCATGACACGGCCCTGCCCTTCTGGAAACTGCCCTTGGCTATTCAAACCCACAGCCTCGGAAGCCTAGGGTCCACTTCCTCTCTCGTGCAGGGCCACTGTGAGTGAGGGCTTAACGGCAGCGGGTTGGGTGGGGTCTGAAAGCCCAGGGCCCCCTGCACACTGGATTGTCACCACCGCCTGTGTCCCGAGCAGCTCCGTGCTTCCGTGAAAACCCCTCTCCCCAGTCCCAGAGTTCTGTGCGGCGACCTGTGCACTGTTCAGGTGGACTGTTTACATTTTCTTTCAAGTAGAAAACTGTCTCCCAGGTGAGCTGATGAGAATCAGTGAGAGAGAGATTTCTGCCCGGGAGAACCGTAGGCAGAATTAATTAGTGTGTGCCCTGCTCCTTGCGTTTCCCACGAAGAACTTGGACTGCTGTGACATTTCACGGTGACCTCACCATCGCGCCCCAGCCGCAAGGGCACCGCCAACGCCGTGAAGCACTCATTTCCATGTGCTTAGCAGGAGCCTCTGATTCAGCAGAGCCTCAGCCAAGTGCTGGGTGGTTTGCAGAGCACTGCCTCTCCAAGGTCGGGTCTGCCCGCTCACACCAGCACCACTGCTCGTCCTGGGGTGGGGCCTTCCCTACCGGCATCCTCTCCAGGGCTGGACACACAGCAATGGGTCCACCAAGTCCACTCAGGGAAACAGGTCCCAGGATGGCTCAGTGCCGTCTGAGGGGCCAGTGCCAGCAGCTGGACTCTTAAAGAGAGGGTCCTGATTACACAGGGATGCCATGCCTGCGATCGGGACTAACAGGACAGATGAAAGAGGGGGCTGCCCCGGAGGAGCACAGACAGTCACCTTGTATGCTAAACAGTCACCTGGTCCTCCCAGCAAACAGATCTCAGGCTTTTCATTTTATACAGGGAGCATTGGTGGCCTAGTGGGTAAGGCATTTCACTGCCAGCCCAAAGGCAGGTGTTTCCAACTTGGTGGAAATGAGGGAGGGGAAAGCATTTTTAAAAATAGTTACTTTCTCTGGACACTTATCAAGCTAAATTATGGTTTCCTAGGCATAATTAAAATTGTTATGTGCCATCAAGTCACCTGCGACCCATAGTGACTGATAGTATACAAGAGTTCTGGACTCTGCCCTCACTTGAGCCAGTCTCACTGTCTCTGACACACCTACCCGTATTATCCCAGTTACTATGTCAGTACATATCATCTGGGATCTTCCTCTCCTACACTGTCGCTCCACCCTTCCAAGCCTGATATAGTTCTTCAGGGACTGGTCCGTCCTGGCCACATGCCCAAAGTATGTGAGAAGGAGTTTAAAAATCCTTGCCTCCAAGGAGCAGCCTGGTTTCACCCTCTCTCGGGCAGACCTAGTTCTCTTGGTGGTGCAGCAACAGGGTGCGTGTCAGAAGCTCACGCTGTAGAAAAGAGCTTACACACCAGAGGCTACGTCCAGGCTCTCCTGCTTCTCTCATGTTCCACAGTAGATAGCTTTCCACAGCTTTGCTTCCAGCAAGTCTGAATTCTAGCCTCCTGAGCTGAAAGATGACAAATTTCTGTTCTTTTAAACCACCCACGTGTGGTGTTTCCACCACAGCAGCTCTGGGGAACTAAGATGGCCGGGTCTGACCTCACTGGATGATGTCCATGCTGCCCAGGCAGCTGAGTGCTTTGCAAATCACCTCCAATTGGGATATCAGGTGGACACTGTTCATTCTCCCCAGCATATGCTCACACACAGACACACACTCAGGCCTATCCTCTCACCCACACGCACATCCCTAAACACGGTCACAAAGCACACATACATGCTCACACACACACACCTGCACAGTCCCTTACACACACACACACACACACACACACGTAATTTACACGTGGTCACATGCACGTTCTCATTACATGCACACGTGACACGTGTACACTCACACAGTCCCCCTTTGGAGCCAATGTGGCCAATGGGGAAAGATGGACACAGCGTCAGGCTGGCAGGGGTCCTCCAGTGACAGTGTCCTCCTCCCCCTAGGCTTGTGGGTGTGATGGATGCTTCATTAGGTGGTTCGCTGTTCACTAGTGGGGTCATTGGTTGGTTCATTGGTTCACTAGTGGTGTCATTGGTTGGTTCGCTGGTTCACTATTGGAGTTACCGGTTGGTTCATTGGTTCACTAGTGGTGTCATTGGTTGGTTAGTTTGTTCGCTGGTTTACTGGTGTGGTCATTGGTTTGCTGGTTCATTGGTGTGATTGTTGGTTGGTTAATTTGCTAGTTCACTGATGGGATCATTGATTGGTCAGTTGGTTTACTGGTTCACTAATGACATCATGAGTTGGCTAGTTGGTTTGCTACTTCACTGATGGGGTCTTTGGGTTATCAGTTGGTTCACAGCTGGGGTTGTTTGTGAGTTGGGTAGTTCTCTGTTCATTAGTGGGGAGATTGGCTGGTTGTGTGATTTACTGATAGTGTCACTGGTTTGTTGGGTGGTTTTTCTGGTTCACTGATGGAGGGGCTTTGTTTGGTTGTGTGGTTCAGTGGTGGGGTCATTGGTTGGTGGGTTTGATGGATCACTGGTGAGGCCATTGATTGGTGGTTTGCTGGTTCACTGAGTGGTCTGCTGGTTCACTGGTGGGGTTGTTAGTTGGTTGTATGTTCGCTGGTTCACTGGTAGGGTCATTGGTTTGTTGGTTCACTGTGTGATTCATTGCTTGGTTTGCTGGTTCACTGATGGAGCTGTTGGTGGGGTGGTTCATTGATTCACTGGGTGGTTCACTGGTGAGGTTGTTAGTTCATTTTATGGTTCGCTGGTTCACTGGTAAGGTCATTGGTTGTATGTTCGCTGGTTCACTGGTAGAGTCCTTGGTTGGTTGTGTCACTGTAGGATTCACCAGTAGGGTGATTTGCGGGCTCATTGATGGAGCTGTTGGTGGGGTGGTTTGCTGATGGGATTGTTGGTTGGCCTGTTGGCTCTGGTCTCTGTATTTCTGTCTGAACAGACACATCATTTCAGCTCCCTGCATGCCTCACATGATAGAATGAGAACCATTCCCACTCGAGGCTGAGAAACCTCAACACGCTTGCCCATAGAAAATCGGGGAACAATTGCTTCCAGCACAGGGATGTCAGGGTCGGGACTGGGGTGGCCATGTCATCAGATGAAGGAGTCAAGGGTGCAGGAGCTACAATTGGAGGCACAAGACTGGGGAACGGGCTCCTGTCACAGTATTTCAGGGCTGCAGCCTCAGGGTCAAGGAGCAATGGCCGTGTGAACAGCCACTATTTGTCTGCTTGTCTTACTGGTTGTCTTTTTATTACCAGGTCAAAGATCAGAAAGTCCATTCTGTTCCTTGTCACATTCCCTTCTCCTGTGTCCCTAAAATGAATAAATCTCACAGTACTAGCTTTCTGCTCTAAGTCAGGCATCAAAACGACTCATCCAGTTAAAGCCTTTGTAGTTGGGCCCTCAGCACTTTGAAGAGTGGCCGATGGTTGACAGTTAAGAGGTGTTCACAGTCATACATGGGGCGCGGTGCTTGTCCTGGCAGGGGGAGGACCTGCAGACCTGACTGGCATCTGGACAGCCTGGTTCATGACTTCCTTCCCCAGTGGCTCAGAGGTGAATGCACTTGGCTGCTGACTGAAAGCTTGGTGGTTTAGGTTTGCTCAGTGACACCTCAGAGGAAAGACCTGGGGCTCTTCTTCAAAGCTTCTCTTGCCCCAGAGCCAAAGCCAGAGCCAGAGCCACAGCTGTGGAGTCAGTGTCTAAACATGGTGACCCCGGTTGGGTCTCCAAGGCTGCAGACCTTGACGGGGCCAGAGAGAGGCTGGTGGATTGGAACCGCTGAGTTTTCAGTTAACAGCCAGGTGTGTGATGCACTCCACCAGCAGGACTCCATCCCCGCAGTTAGAAAGGCCAAGATAATGTCCCCTCACAGACTTGTTGAAATGGAATCTGAAGGAAGATGGCCCAGCTGGGGTGAAGGTACAACCCCCGAGTGTGGCCAGAGGGCATTTTTGCTGAAGGGTCAGGGAGTGACGGTGGTGGGTGGTTTGGAAAAGGATATTGAGAATGGCTGTACAATTGCATGTGTGATCATTGTTGCAGAACTGTGCGTGTGGAAAATGTTAAAATGTTGTTTTTAACCTTGTGTGTAAGAAGCCCTGGTGCTACAGTGCTTAAGTGATCAGCCACTAACTCCATACCAGTACTTCAAACTCACCAGCTCTTGTGTAGCAAATAGATGGGGAATTTACTCAACACCCCGTAACTAGTCGGGTGTGCTCCTGAGGGGTTCCTCTGTCACAATCGGGATGGAGTTGTGTGTGGCCCTGAGATCGGTGACGTCCTTCACGAGGTAGCAAAGCTTTCAGGCTTTCTGTGAGTGGGAGCTGGTGGCCACTATGAATTCGGGGTTTAGTTTGTTACACACATTCTCAGCACAACTTACTTATATAGAAAACAAATAAGGACAGACTTGGGGACTTCTGTGACCTGGGGTGGGAGTGCAGCAGGCCCTTGGGAGTGTCCTCTCAGCCCTGTCTCACTTTTGTCCGCCTTCTGCTCTCAGACAGGCTGTCCCCTAAGAGGGAAGTGGTGATCTCCAGCTTGAATCACCCCCACGAACAGTCCCAGAGGGGAGAGTGCCGTGTTGTCGCCACACCCAAAGACACCCTCTATGTTTGCTGGCCTCATCACACCATGTGCCTGCCCGGGGCTGACTGAAGGGCTCCCCACTGCCGCCTGTCACACTGTCCTGTGGGGTGGCTGGTGTGTCCCTGTAATGCTGGAAGATCCACCACCAGTATTTCGGATACCAGCAAGGTCATCTGTGGTGGGCACAATTCAGCATCGCTTCCAGAATAAGACAGTAGGATGCCTGGTGATCTGTTTCAGAAAACTAGTGAATAAAAACCCTCTCAGACCTACCAGAACGTTGTCCTGCACAGCACTGGATGCTGAGCCCTAGGCTGCCCTTAAAGCTGTCCACTGTCAAATCGGCTCTGACTCACAGTGCCCTGGGGGACAGAGTAGAGCTGGCCCATCGGGTTTCCAAGCCTGCCTCGTCTTTCTCTCTCAGAGCCACTGGTGGGCCTGAACCATCGACCACAGTCAGCAGCTGAGGGTTGTAGCCACTGTGCCCCCAGGGCTGGAAAGCTCTTGGAAGCAAGGGTCAAGTGATAGACTTGTGCTCCCACCACTGTGGACATGGCACTGGAGGAGGCTGCATTTGGTTCTGTGGTCAGAATATGGGAACAGGCAGGAGGGGCAGTTCCCCTCTGGACCCCATGGCTCAGGCTGGTGTCTGCGGTTGTGGGCCACTCAGCAGTCAGGAAGAATGTCCCTTAACATGTGAGTTCTGTCCTCACTCCAAGAGGCCCGGGGTCAGAGGAAGGAGCTGGTGACAGAAGCTGAAACGTGAAAAAATGAGGCACCTTCCCCTATGAGCTGTGTAAATGCCGCCTTGTGCACAAGTTCTGGCAAGCGTACTTAAAATAAAACCATCTTTGATGTGTTTTTATAATTTTTTTCCCTCTTAAAGCAGTTGATTACACCAGCTTTTATTTCCCTTAAAACTCTGCTTCTTAAATTACTTATTGCAAGTGAAAATGACAGCAAGGTTTGGGGTATGACTTTGGTTCCTCTGTAAACAAGGGGTAATTTCTTTGTCCTGAGACTCAACAGCCTCCATTTTAACTGTTTGGGCTGGCTGCATTCACGATCTCCAGAGCTAAGATTTCAGTGCTTACCTTCCTGTGAAAGTTCGGAAATATAAAGGCAGTGTTTGATTTTCATTTTGATTATTTCATTAAACATTTCCAAGAGCAGTGGATATGTGCTCCTGGCGGAAATTTAATTATTAGAATGAGTTATTGGGGTCAGGCAGGCCCCACAGTTCAGAAATAAGAGAGAGGCTTTCTGGCATGAACTCAGCCATGGTGCTCAGTGATTCCATGCTCATAACTCCATCCTGTTTGGCTGCCCGTGTCCTGAGTCCACCGGATCTTCATCCCTGAGAGGAATGTGAAATGTGCAGACAAAAACTATTACACCACCCATTGATTGCATCAGGCACATCTTTCACCAAGGCCTCTTTAAACTCGTGAGGATGAAGATGGCTCTTTGGTATCTGAGGTGTGCCCAACCCAAGACATGTTCTTTTCAGGCACTTCATACACATGTGCAAGTTGGACAGTGAGTAAGAAGGAAGACTGAAGAAGAATCATGGCCTTTGAACTGTAGTGTTGGAGAAAAGTACTGAAAATCCCACGGACTTCCCAGAAAACAAACCAGTCTTTCTTTGAGGAATTGCATCTAGGGTTCGCCTTAGAGGCAAGGAGGGTATAACTTCAACTCCCGTACTTTAAGCATGTGTTCAAAAGGGGCCAGTCCTTGGAAAAAGAAACTAGACTGGAGAATTTGGAGGGTCGGAGAAGAGGAAGACTGTTAATGAGGCAGATTGACACAGAAGCGATCACAGTGGTCTTGAGTAAGACAGAGAGATTGTGGAGATGGTACAGAATGGGGAAGGGTTCAGATCTGTTTTTCTTTTGTTCAGTTGTTTATACATGTTATGTTTTATAACACTGATTACAGTGCTACAGGTAATCACATTCTTCCCTCTTCCTTCCAGTGAATCTCCATCAGTCCTTCTGCCCTTTTCTCCCTTCAGGGTTTTATTCTGCAGCAAATGCTACTCTTTGACCTTGTCTGATTGATTAGTTAAGGAGTGAGTGTCTCCCTGGTAGTGCTGGTCACTCCGGAGGCCTTTCTACAGCCTGGAAACAAGCCCGTTCAGATGGGCAACAAGTGTATGCAGAAGAGCTCGAGATCATTAGCCATTAGAGATGCAATTCAAAAGGACAAGCAAGTTAGCATTTCACCACAGCAAGGTTGGTTATGACATCAAACAAATGTTGTCGAGGATGTGGAGAGAGTGCAACTCTCATACCCTGCTGGTGGGAACATGCCGTGGTGTAACCACTACAGAAAGCAGTCGGACATTTCCTTTAAAAGTTGGAAATGGAAATATCATGTGATCCAGCAATCTCACTACTAGCTGTCTATATCTCTCAGGGAGCTTTTGTCCGTGGTCCTTCTGTACATTTAAGTATTGGTCTGCTAACGAAAAAGTCATCAGTTCAAACCATCAAAGAAAGGTGAGGTCATCTGCTGCCTTGAAGACTCGAGCCTTGGAAACACTGTGAGGCCGTTCTCTGCTCAGTGGGGTTGCTGTGAGTCAGAATTGACTTGACAGTCCTATGCCCACAGTTGGATTTTACTTTTACTTCTTATTGGAAGTAAGAGTGGTATCCACTTCCTAAACATACCTCTGGTAACTCTATGAACTTTGAGAAATGATAGTTATAGAAAGGCTTCAGGTCTTTTGTTCACAGGGTCACTATGAGCGGTGCTTGACTCGGTGGCATTCAACAAGATTGTGATTTAAGTAAAAGTTTACAAAGCAAATTAATACTTGCTTCAACCTTCATGTGCCTTTTTTCTATAACATTGATCCCAGTTCCTACAGTGCAGTCGCATTTTCCTCACTTCCTCCCTGTAACTCTCACTTCCATTGTACCTTCCTTGCCATGGAGGTTCCCTTTCGTGAGTGGTGACTGATCTCCCCGTACTCCAGATTGCCTCCCTGGGCTTTCGGGGGGTGGCGTCCTGGCACAAACAGGTGTAAATGGTTAATCTGTGCAGTGCTCCAGCTGTGTGTCCCTGCATCTCGGGGAGGTTCTGAGGTGAAGAGGAAGCCTGGGCTGCTGTGTGTGTGGAAGTGTGGCTGGAGGCTGACAGACGCGCTCCTCTCTAAACAATCAGTTGCAGACTCACTGTCCTGGCACCAGGTGCTTCCCCTCTCACGGGTCCCCTGGAGCCCACGAGCCAGCCAGCACCATTGGCCTCTCCTTGGATGTCCTCCCCACCACAGAACAGCACACGCCCCCACCTTCCCCAGGACAGGCCACCCTCCCCACGCTGGTGTCAACACTTCCAGGAACAAGTCTCAGCACTAATGACACTCGCTTTCTCGTAGAACCTAGCCCTCGTTTGTAATTGCCTGATGCTAATAATGAAGAGAAAAACTCTTCGTTAATTTAAAAAGTGTGTGCTACTGAGATAGATTACTAAAAAGGCATCCATTACAGCTCATTTTCTGTGACTCTTGGAAAATGTGTTCAGACAGAATCCCGCGTTAACTCAAGAACTGCTCATTCAACACCTGCTATAAAGGAGATCCCTTCCAAGGACAACATGTTGTATTTCATCATCCTGTCCCACTCACCCACCGCCCAGTAGAGCTCACGTGCCTCTGTTCTTCACTCAGCCTGATCCCTCAGATCCACGAGGACATGCACATGCAGCCTGGGGTGGAGTAAGTGTGTGAGCTGCTGTGTGCACTAACTAAACAGACGGGCAAACCACTGGAACATGCTCTCTGCAGCTCATGCTTTTCAAACTCCTCCTGTATACACCCCCTCCTGTATACACCCCTGCCAGTATACACCCCCTCCTGTATACACTTCCTCCTGTATACACCCCTGGCAGTATACACCCCTACCTGTATACACTTCTTCCTGTATACGCCCCTGCCAGTATACACCCCCACCTGTATACAATTCCTCCTGTATACACCCCTGCCAATATGCACCCCCACCTGTATACACTTCCTCCTGTATACACCCCTGCCAGTATACACCCCCACCTGTA
>NW_006399898.1:848988-851299 GCF_000299155.1 Elephantulus edwardii
CACCCCCACCTGTATACACTTCCTCCTGTATACACTCCTGGCAGTATACACCCCCTCCTGTATACACTTCCTCCTGTATACACCCCTGCCAGTATGCACCCCCACCTGTATACACTTCCTCCTGTATACACCCCTGCCAGTATACACCCCCACCTGTATACACTTCCTCCTGTATACACTTCCTCCTGTATACACCCCCTCCTGTATACACTTCCTCCTGTATACACCCCTGGCAGTATACACCCCCACCTGTATATATTTCCTCCTGTATACACCCCTGGCAGTATATACCCCCACCTGTATACACTTCCTCCTGGACATACCCCCACCTGTGTACACTTCTTCCTGTATATACCCCCACCTGTATACACCCCTACCAGTATACACCCCCACCTGTATACACTTCCTCCTGGACACAACCCCACCTGTATACACTTCTTCCTGTATACACCCCTCTTTTGCACACCCCTTCCTTGTATGCCCTGCATGACACTTAGCTGCAAACTGCCTGTCCACTGGAAAAATAACATTTTAAAATTGGTATGACTCACCTTTTCGTCCATTTCCTACCTACTTTGAACACACCTGGCAATGTCTTTCTAATGCCTTTCCCCATCCCCTAATTTTGTGGTGATATGAGTGAAAGTTTACAGAGCAAATTGGTTTTCCATTCAACACTTCATACAAGTTTTGTTTCATGACATGGCTTACCATTCCCACAAAGTAACAGCACTCCTCCTACTTGCTCCCTGGGGTGTGTGTTTCCTTTCATCCTCTCTCTCTGCCCTCTGAGCTTTATCCCTGAGAAAAGGCAGTCCTTTGGGTAGCTAAAGAGTGGGTGTCTCCCTGGGTTACTGTCCTCCATGAGACCGGTCTGCAGGGCGGCATGTTTAGTCTTAGGCAAAGTTCAGCTTGAGGCTTACAAGGCATCTGAGGGCTATAGTCTCGGGAGCTGGACCAGTCTCTGTCAGACCAGTAAGCCTGACCTGTGTTACGGTTTTGAGTTTTGTTCCACATTTGTCTCTCACTCCATCCAGAACCCTCTGTTGTGATCCGTAAGAGAGTGGTCAGCAGTGGTGCCGGCCACCCTCCAGTTCTAAGCCCAGCCAGGGTCGCGGAGTCAGGTTCACATGGTCTGTGAGCACTCTGGACTGATAATCTGCATGCAGCTTTGATTTTCTTCCCCCTCCTTTGTTTGGACAAGGAGAGACCACTAGTGACTCCACGTGGCTGCTCACAGGCTTCTAAGATCCTGGTCACCACTGTAACTTACTTCCTCAGGGAAGGAGTTAAAAGGTCATTTCAGGAATTCTCTTAGTCAGAGCTCTAAAATGGTCAGAGCTTCGTGCGTATCAGAGTTGAGCACACGTGGGGTCTCCATGCTCTGGGGCTTTCAGTGCTGTGACCATTTGAACGTAGATCCCCAGGCCTTTCTATTGAGGCACCGCTGGATAGAGTCCAGCCCTCGGCCTTTCAGTTCATAGTCAAACACTTAACTGTTTGTCCCCCTTACAACTCCTCCTTCTAGACGGTAATTATTGTCATGAGGCCATCCCGTCAGTTCCATTTGTCATTGTCGTTGTTCAGTGTCATGGGGTCGACTATCACTCATAGCTGACTGTGAACAGTAGATCGGAACCGTTCCCTCTCCTGTACCACTGCAGCCGCCTCCACCGTGTTCCAGCCCATGGTTGTAATCACAGTGTCCGTCGGTTTCACTGAGTCTTCCTCTCTGTCTCTGACCCTCTCCTTTACCAGCGTGAAGTCTTTCTCCAGAGATTGGCCCCTCCTGATAACATCCCCAAAACAGATCAGGGCTTCCCTTCCTCACTACTCGGGGGCATTCTGAGTACATTTCTTCTAAAACAGACCGGTTATTTTTTTGGGACAGTCCGTAGATTTTCACTACTTTTCACCAACACCACAATTCCAAGCCACCATTTCTTTTTCAGTCTTCCTTACTCATTTTCCGATATTCAGTGGCATATGAAGGAAGCGATTGAAAATACCATGGCTTGGGTCAGGTTGGTTTTTAATATTACACCTTTGCTTTCTTAGACTTTTAAAAATTTATTATTAATTTTAATGAAAATTTACAGAGCCTTTGGGTTTCCATTCATTCATTGTTGCACTTTTCTGCCCTCCCAACCCTCCCCCCTAGTACACTACCTTCTTGGAAAAGTAAAAGAAAAATTCTTCCATTGTTTTACAGACCCTCCCCCAGGTCCACTCCACTATGCAGCCTTCGCTCTGGATTCCCGTCATGACAAAATGACCTAATCACATATCCCTTTAAACAGTTTTCTCCCTC
>NW_006399898.1:851573-888946 GCF_000299155.1 Elephantulus edwardii
AGTAAACATAGGTATGCATCTCTTAGACTTTTAAAGAGAATCTTTGACAGTAGATTTACCCAATATAACATGTCTTTTAATGTCTTGACTGCTCATAGTGGCCCCATGTGACAAAGGAGAACTTCCCACTGTGTTTTCTAAGTGGTAATCTTTATAAGAATGGGCCTTGGTAATGTAATTCATTATATGTTGGACTGAGAGCCAAAAGATTATGGGTGTGAATTCATAACCCACTCCTTGGGAGAAGGACCAGGCAGTGGACTCAGGTTAGGGTCTCTGGCCTCAGAAACCCAAAGGAGGGTCGCCATATGTCACACTCTATTTGATGACAGTAGATTTTCTGTTTTTAAAACAAATCAGATCTTTCTCAGATGAATGGCTGGGTGGGTTCAAACTTCTCTCTTATCAGCTCTGTTATAAGCACGTAACTGTTGTGCAACCAGAACACCTTCTTTTTAACTTGGTGGGTCAGAATTTGTTTTTCGCTATGGATGGATTAGAAAAAGTTCTTTCTGCTTGATAACTGTGTTCCTAATGCCAGGTGAGATTTTATGATTGTTGTCTAATTATAGGAAAGTCTAGCCACTGTCTGTCGCGTGCAGTCTGTAATTCTGGGTGCATTTCAAGTTTCCAGGCAGAGCCACACATCCTCTGAGTGCTCTCAGAGAACTGAGCCCCTTGCCAGCCCGCCATTAAGGTCCTGGTGAGAGTGATGCTGTCCCTGTCACTGTCAGCATTCCATGTCAAACCAGTGACACCACAGGAGTGCTGATGAAACCTGGCCTGCATTAAGTCCCACTAACGACAAGGTCGTGAGTGTGCCTGTTGCTTTGCGTGCAGCCCGCAGAGTGAATGATTAGAGGGAAATAACATTTCACTGTGCGTGGAGGAGGCTGGCAGCCCACCCAGAGGATTCACAGTGCAGCCTTGGACCTCATCTACCCTCCACATCTCCTGCACATGGATGCAGGAGGGTCTGCAGAGAGGTAAGCCTTAACTACAGCCACCTAACATCCCTGGAATCCACCTGCCTCACTTCTTCACTGACAGACAATTTAGAGAGAATCTGGGCATGTTGGGTACGCAGTTATGGAGATGCTGGACCAGGAGTACATGGAGTTTTGGTTTAATGGGCTTCTTTAATGTGGCTTACTTGCTGCCTTATGTCCTTAATCCACTGCTGTTGTGGTGGTGTTACATGCCGTCAAGTCAACTTTGAGGATGTGGCAACCATTGTGGTCATGTGAGGTCATGGCTCTGTCCTCCTTCCCACTCAATGCTGGTCAAAACCCAATGCCCTGGCAGTGCCACGTGGCAGGTGAAGAATCAGGTCCACCTCAGTGTGTTTGGTGGCCACCTCTAGCCACCTGAGGGGTCACTGCCCAGCACACTGGGAGAGTGAAGAGACAATGCACCAGGTCAAAACAAGCAGCAGAGCCGGGCTCTTGTTGAGACATTGAGAGAGAGGGAGGGGCGCCTGTCAGCTCTCCTCCACCTTGGAAGCCCAGATCAGAGCGAAGCCTCTGAGAAGTGGTTGGTGGAAAAGTCTCTGTGACACTCTCATTTCCAGCCTTGTTGGTGGCAAGTCTGAGGCTAATGGGAGGGTTCCATGTCCACTCTTAGCTTACTCTGTCACATGAGCCCGGCCACAGACCTGTGACAGTGCAAATCCCCCGCTACTTGAGGAACCTGAGATGTGCTGGACTCTAGACCCCACATCTCCTCTATGTCATTATTTGATAAATGCTGGATTGTGACTAGGGAAGACAGAAGAAGGATCAGAGCATTAGAATATGGTGATAGCATAGGGTATCGACACAAAGGGTATGCATGGCCAGAAAAACGGACGAATCTGTCCTGGAAGAGGTGTGAACAGAGGGTTGCTTAAAGCAAGGGTGGAGAGACTTCAGGAGGGGGCCAGTCCCAGGAAAGGACATCATATGTGCCAAAATAGAGGGTCGGGGCAATGAGTGACACTTCCATGAGATGGAATGACACAGCACCCATGGCAGTGGACCAGACATGCCCGCGTTCATGAAGATGGAATGAGGCCAGGCCTATGACAGAGTCACCTACAGTCCACGTCCAGCTGACAGAAGCCAGAAACACAAGCAGAACTGGTTTTGTTCCAAAAACCTCACACTCACTGCTGTAGAGTCAGAGCCAACTCAGAGCTGACCCTCCAGTGAGTTTCCAAGGCTGTAAAATGCATGGGGTGGTGGAGGGAGGGACCAGTACTCATCTTGGTCCTACAGTAGAGCCACTGGTGGATTTGAACCACTGAAGAGGTGCTACCTTGGGGTTGGCAACACAGTTTCCTAGGAGCCATTACACAGAAATCACCTCTTAACTCTCACACACAATAGATTGAAATCTCGCCTAGTCCAGCTCAATCCCTGCGAAGCTCAAGCCCATGGTTGCAGCTGCCATGTCAGTCCTAGATGAGTCTACTCGTCTTTACAGCTTGTTCTTTCACTGACAGTAGAGTTACAAGAGATTAATTGTGAGGATTAAAGAATATAGGTCTAATGTTCAGCATAGGGCTTTGCATTCAGAAAACACTAAACACTAGTCACCATTTGTATCATCAGCACCCTCATAAGCATTGTTATCATGCGAGTAGTGGTGTCGGCACACTACCCAAGAGCTCCTCTCCACATTTGAGGAGAAAAAAGAAATAGAATTTCATCCTCAGATCTAGAAGAAAATACAAAGGGAAGAGGAAAAATATCACAGGAGCATAAATTTCGCCGTAGATGTTGGTGATATTTAAATAAGATTTAAATTCGTGCAGCACTTACACAGAAGAGAAGGAAATGTCAACAGACTCACCTCCAGGGCAGGTGCAGCACGAGGTGGGAGCCGTGGCCTGCGTGCGCACAAGGAGGAACCATGTGCAGGTCTTGTCAGCCCACCTGGACTGTCTCCCCAGGGCACACGTCACGTGTAACCGTCCCAGCGTGATGGCCGGCACCTGGAGGAACAGATGGACATCACAGAACTGGCGTGTCGGTAATGAAAGTCAGACTCGCAGACAGTTCTCATTGCCCTGTAATGTGGTGTGAGTTTGCAGGGACTTTGAAAGGACTGAACCAGTCTCTCTTGGCAGCAAATGCTCCTTCACAGTCACCTTCTTGTGTTCTGAACATCCCTTGCCTTTTCCTTTAACCCTCTTATATGTGCCCATCATCTGTGGACTGATTTTTACTCCCCTCTCTCTCCCTCACTGTCCCTGGTGCCCAACCATCCAACAATGATTCTGTGTGTAAATCCTTCTTTTGCTTATTAAAATCTTGGTCTTATACAGTATTTACCCTTTTGTCACTGACTTATTTCACTCAGCACTATGTGTTTCAAATTCATCCATCTTCTTGTTGTTTATGTTTTATAGTACTTAACTGTTGTGTTTAACATTTGCTCAACTATCATAAAAAGAAAAGAATTTAAAGTATTAAAAAATACAAGACTTAACAGTCAGTGGAAATTCTGGGACCCTTGAGCCTGTGGCCCTTAGTCACCCTTCACACTCAGAACTGAACTTCAGTGGTTCAGTACCCAGACTGACAATGCACATGCCTGTACAGTGAACAGTAATGCCAGGGAGGTGCTCACTCACAGCAGTCAGCCACACGAGATTAAAATGGAGCATTTGCCCACAGAGAAAGCTCAGAAGTGAGGAATGGATGGCAAAGAAGGGTGGATGGACGTGGGAAACACAGGGAGGAAATGGGAAGGATGCTGTTACGTTGTGGCGATTGCAGCACAGGAAGCAAAGTACACATGAATTGTTGGATGGAAAACAATTTGCTTTGCACATTTTTACTCAGATTATAATAAAAAACTTTTAAAAAGGAATCTGTATTAATTCCGTCAATAATTCCTTTAAAACAAAGTTGAAATGGCCAGAGAAACCAGAGTTTATGGATATGACAGAACCAGAGCTTAGGTATGGAGACTGTCCCTATACCATAAAGAATGTCACCACTGGCACTGAGCAGCTCATGTAGAAATTGTTGAATTGGAACTAGATGGCTCTGCAGACCTTTGCTGAAAACACAGGAGCATATTGTTTTTTTAAAACAACTATAGAATATAATTGAGCTCTTATACACGCTAATTTGAATAAGCATGTTGTAGCTGGTGACAGGAAAATTCCCCGGGATATAGAAAGCAGACAGTCTCTAAAAGGCTAAAGCTCTGTGTATTTGGCTATTTATAAAAGACCTGGTTGTGTGTAAATTTGAGTTGATTCCTATCTTAGTTACCTAGCACTGCTGTAACAGAAATACCATAGTTGGTATCTTTCACAAACAGATATATCCTCCCAGTGTTTAGAAGGCTTGATGTTCAACTCCAGCACGTGTAGTTGAACACACCTTCCTCTGTATTGGCTCTGAGGGAACGTCTTTGTGTCCTTTCATCATCCTTAGGCCCAGTGCTGCTTTCAGACCTCCATGTTTCTAGCCTTTTGTCTCTTTTCAGCATCCTTAGACTCGGCATTGCTTGGAAACCTCCATGTGTCTTATCAGACTTCCCCAGGGTCTAGGAGGTTCTCGGCATAGAGACTCGAGGTCCAAGATGTTCTGTGCTCTCAGCTCTTCATTCTTGTTGATAGTCAGGCCTCTGCTTCTCTTCTAGCTTCTCTGTCTCTCTCTTAGAAGATAAAAGATAATGCAGGCCACACCTAGGGGAACTCCCTTCCATCAGAACAGATCTTAGACCTGAGTAAAGATGGTGCATCCCTTCCAGCATCAGATCTCATCAGATCACATCATCAGAGGTGGTTAACTCCTCCATAACTACTCAGCCACTGGGAAGGATGGCTCTGCCAAGGTTGACACCTATTTTTGTCAGTGCATTTCTTGGGAGGGTGCTGTAAACTCATGCCAGCATTGGTGGACGTTAGGGGCTGTCAGACCTTGTCATGCTGGGAGGATGTCAGTGGCTGGGGCCAGTGGTCATCTTTGATTCCACTACCTCACAGTCAGGTGATGAAATGTACAGAAAACTCACGCATGTCCCTACCCTCACACTTGACAGGTGTCCGACAGATGTGACTACGTCTTCGTCAACGGCAAGGAGATGAAGGGCAGGTTGAACGTGGTAGTGAACTTCACCTACCAGCACCTCCATGGAGCCCTGGAGATGACAGTGTGGGTGCCCCAGCTGCCCCTGCACATCGAGGTCTCAGACACCGAGCTCCACCAGATCAAGGGCTGGAGGGTGCCCATTGTTGCCAACAAGAGGTAGGATTTTGAAGCTCTGTTTCACAGACGTTAGATATGTTGCCCAGAGGGACCAGTCCTTGGAGAAGGACATCATGCTTGCTTTCCAAGCATGTGACGTGACAGCACAGAAGAGGAAGACCTCAGATGAGATGAGTGGACGCAGTGACCGGGGCCATAGGGACAGGTGTGTCAGAGACAGTGAGATTGGCTCGGGATAGGGCAGGTTTCAGAGATACTGTGCATAGGGTCCCTGTGAGTCACAGATGACTCAGTGACACGTACACAACACAATTGAGATGCAAATTTAAAGCTTTGCTGTTAGGTAAAAAAGCTGGCTGTCAGCCCATCAGTGACTGCAAGGAAAAGATGTGGCAGGAGACGTCCTCCTCCCAGAAGGATCACAGCCTTGTAAACCCAAAGGGACAGATCTCCTTGCCCTGCCAAGTCACTTGCTGAATCGGAATTGACTTGCTGGAACTGGGATGGAGTTGTAGGGTCCCCACCGACCACCAGGTGGCCCAGTGGGCACCATATGAGCAGAGTCACAGGATTAGGCTGTGTTCAGAGACACTTCATCGCAGAGAAGCCCAGGCTTAAGGTATCATGCACAACACCACACCCCACAGTGGGTGCAGCCTCTGCACTGCACGCAGCCCCAGCAGACGCAGAACATCGTGAGTGCATGGTCCTGGAGCTGGGGCTCCTTCTGCAGAGTGGGGGTACCACCTCACAGAGAGCTCATGCCATCTTCCCTTCAGAGGTCTGCACCTCACTGCCCTGTGATCCTGCAGAGGGCTGGCTACAAGAAACAGCTTCGGGGCCCTCACACAATTGGGAGACGGCTCCAGCTAGCATTCCCCCGTACCTGCAGGGCTCTGGCTTTGAATTGAATGGGGACTGGGATGATGCCTCAGAGGGTAGGGGCTGCAGGGGAGATCCCCTGGAGCTGCCTGGACATGCCAGCCTTTCCCTGGTCAGACATCAAGTCAGGCTGGCTGGATGATAAGCAAACTGATGGAGGAGAGATGTGTGAGGCAGCCAGGGCCAAGGGAACCACTTGCCTCCAGCCTCCAGGTCCTCTGGCCCTCATTGCCTTTGTCGCACATCCTTTCTCCCCTGGAAAGTACGCGGTGTCATCTCTGGACTACTTTAGGGGGAGACCAGTTGTTCATGTTGCTATAGCCCCTGAGTCGGCACTGACCCTCAGTTTCCCCAAGTACAGCAGGACAAGGTGCTGCGCCATCTGCGCAATCACTGGTCAGTCCGGATCCACACTGCACCCACTCTGTTTTCAGTCTTTCCCCCTGGGGCTCACTTTCCAGCTCTGTATCGGATGGTGTTCTGGGGTGGCCAATGGGGTTGTCACTGGCTGATTTGAAGCAGTAGATCACCAGGACTTTCTTCCTAGCCTCTTAGCCTGGAAGCTGATGAAGCCGGCTCACCATTGAGGCAGCACGCAGACCAGTGGCTGCCCTTTCTGGTAGCCTCTGCGTGTCTGTATGGGCCTGGCTGTGACCCCTGGAAGACAAGCAGGTGGCCGCTCACCACACAGCCCTGATGAGTGGTCAGCCGTAAGTTCTCAGACTCGCATGTCTCTCTGCCAGGCCGGCCCGGGACAGCGAGGAGGAGGATGAGGAGGAGCGACGGGCCCGGGGCTGCGCCCTGCAGTACCAGCATGCCCTGGTGCGGGTCCTCACGCAGTTTGTGGCCGAGGCGGCTGAGCCCGGGGGACACCCGGCCCACCTGCTGGGCTCTGACTGGCAAGTGGACATCACGGAGCTAGTGCACGACTTCATGCAGGTGGAGGACGCCAAGATTGCCCGGCTACAGGGGGGCCAGGTTCTCATCGGACAGGAGCTCGGCATGACCACAATCCAGGTACAGTGTTGAAGACCCCGGCTCCCTAAGCCCTGGCCGCTAAGGACCCAGACCACGATCCACGACTGACCGCCTCCGAGGGTCCACCTCAGCCCCAGGCCTGCTCCGTGTCCATGACACTCTGAGCATCTAGCTCTGCGCCCACCATGTTTCCCATCCCCCTGCCTCTGTGAGGGTCCCTGAGCCCCACCCTGCCGAGAACATCACCCAGGACCCCCCTTCTAGTTCCATGTTTACCCACCTCACTGAGGATCTAGCCTGGGACCTTATGTCCTCACCTGCTGAGAGGGCAATCTGAGACCCCCCCCTCAAATTCCCCTCCACTGAAGGTACAGGTGGGACCCCCACACCCACTCACTAAGGGTCCAGGCAGGGACCTCCACTTCCTGTCCATTGAGGGTCTAGCTGTGTCCTCAGAACGGCGCATCTTCCTGAGTTGTGTAGAGCAGCCGCACTGGTGGGGACGCAGAACGGTGCAGCGTCATGGTGGACACAGAGTTCTTCCTCAGCTCTCACCTCTGAGAGCTCTGACCTCTGAGAACCTCTGGTTCAAGCCCACCAGCTGCTCTATGGGAGAAAGATGTGGAGGTCAGTTCCTCATAAGGTTTATGTTCTCAGAAACCTAACGGAGGGTCTCCATGAGCAGGATGGGGTGTGGCAGCAGGGGCTTCGTCTTGGTTTTGAGGATGTGGAGGGGGTTGATGTTGCAGTAAGGGCCTCTCTTAGAGGCGAGGATGTGAGGTCTCTATAGAAGGGTAAGGTTGGGGAGTTCTGGTGGCCTAGTGGCAAGATGCTGCACTGCAATCCCAGAGGAACACGGTTCGAATCCACCAAACGCTCTGCCGGAGAAGGAGGCGCAATATCCTCCTGTACCAGTCAGATCTGATTTGATGGTACACGCACACAAAATAATAAAAAATGTAAAAAAACTCTTAAAAAAAAAAAAGAAGGGTAAGGTTGCTCCCTTGTTGCCAAAACATAGTGGGTTAGGGAGAGTTTATCACAGGATGTAGGACTGCCTTCCAGAATGTTAAGAGCCCCCAGCTCTGTGATTCCCACAATACAGATTTAGAGGCACATGGGCCAGCAGTGCATGTCTTTAGTCATGCATTGACTTTAATGTGCATAAGATAAAAAAATGAGTCCTGGTGGCCTAGTGGCGGGAATGGCACTGCAATCTTAAAGGCATGTGATTCGACCAGCTGCCCCACAGGAGAAGGATGGGCAGTCCTCTCCTGTGTGATTAACTGTCTCTGAAGACCCCACTGGTGGGTCACATATGGGTCAGATCAGACTCAATGATACACAACAACAGCGTAAAAATACATAAATATCAGTGTATAGTTTTGCAAATAACCCATTTTATATAATTTTTTTAACCTTTGCAACTTCATATGTGCATGTTCTTTGTGTGTGCCATTATGTGAAAAAAAAATAAAAAATATAGTAGCTAGTAGACCAGAAGGAGCTCTGGCAACATAGTCCATTGACCATCATGTTGCTCAGCCGAAACGCTGAGCTCCTCTGGGGCCTTGAGTCCACTCACTGGTCAGCAGTCTCCTCCCATGTGACTCACAGCCTCTGAATCCCCATGGAGGGTCAGCTGTGTCACTGACTTATGCCTGGGTGGCAGGGGGAGAGTGTGCCGGAACCACTGTTCTCTGGTCCTGCAGAGTCAGCCAGGTGCACACACAGGTGAATGAAGGCGGGCAGCACGGAGGTGACAGCGGCCCAGGTGTGCTGTTGCCATCAGGTGGGCAGGCGGTGAGCATGTTGTAGGGGGCACTGAGGTTAATGTAAGGCGTGGAGGAGGGCCCCCGAGGCACCACCTTGCTGACACTAAGAAGTGTCCCTCAGGCCAGCTGACCTGCAGGTGAGAAGGCAGATGGCCAGCTCCTGTCTGGAGGGCCAGCAGCACCAGCAGCCAGTGCTCACAGTGGCCTCGGTCTTGCTCTGCCCTCAGATCCTCTCACCCCTGTCGGACACCATCCTCGCCGAGAAGACAATCATGGTGCTGGATGAGAAGGTGACCATCACTGACCTCGGCGTCCAGCTGGTCACCGGGTTGTCACTGTCCCTGCAGCTCAGCGCCGGCAGCAACAGGGCCATCTTTGCCACAGCTGTGGCCCAGGAGGTCCTGCAGAGGCCCAAGCAGGTGTGCGGGGCTCAGGCAGTGGAGGGCGGAGGTGGACAGGGCAGCTCGTGGAGTGGGGGCCACACGACCTCAAATCACGCTTCCAATTGGACCTGCACACACAGGGGTCAGAGCGGTTCAAGGGGGCTCTGTTTCCTCCTAGTTCTCCAACCAGGTGCATGTGAGAAGGGGTATTGTGAGTCCCCCAGAAGCAGGCAGAGGCCCCCAAGCTGTGACGTATACACACCCTGCCCCACTGCTCAGGGTAGTGCCCATACAGGCTCACCTTGGTCAGCCATCCAGACCTACCTGGTCGTCAGCCCAGAGAAGGGGGTCACAGAAGTGACCACCTCCTGCTGCTGCATCTCTACAGGGGAAAGAGGTTGACAGGGTGGGGACTGGGGTGTGAGGAATTGACCTCAATCCATCACTGCCCATCTCAGGTGATCAGTGGGGCCCATGGCCATGCCTGACCTGGTTTTGCTTTGCCATCTTTTGCAGTACTGAAGATGTGTATGTTTGGCCACAAGGGTGTCTGCTGCATGTATACATACCTGTGTGGTGTGCGCGGTGTACGTGTGTTCATGTGAGTGTGTGTATCTATGTCCCTTTTATGTGTGCAGGTGTTTATTCTGTGTAAGTATGTGCACATGATGTGCATACACGTGCTGTGTGTGCATGTGTGGAATGTCTGTGTGTCTATCTGTATATAGCGTGCACATGTCTCTATATTATGTATATGTAGGTACATGTGTTTTAGTGTATATGTGTGTGGTATAATGCATGTATATTAGTGTATAATGGGTACATGTGTGGTATCTTTATATGAGCATGATGTGTACTTTTAGACATGTGGGTGATGTGTATGTGTTTGTGTGTATGTGTGTTGTGCTATGGATGTGCCTGTTAAAGGAATATGTATCTGTGTCTTGTGTTTGGATGGCATGTACACATGTATACATATGGTTTAAATATATGCACATATGTGCTGTGGGTACAGGTGTGTATGTGTGGTATACCTGTTGTATGTGTATGCCATGCATGTGTATGGTATCTGGTTTTATGTGTTGTGTGTGTTTATGCTATGACTGTGTATGAATAAGCAGGTAAGTGTTTACATGTGTGTGCTTGCATTCATACTTGAGCATTTACATGTTTGTATATGTGAATAGATGATAGCTACATTTGTTTCATTTGCATGAGTGTATGTGGATATGCTGTGTGTGTATATATGTGTGTTGATTCCATTTTTCATGTAAGAAAGAACTGTGCATGTGTGTGCTGGCTCTGTCATTCCATAACAAGGAGCACTCTGTGTGTATACATATGTGTTTGCACACGTGTGTGTGTGTGTGTGTGTGTGTGTGTGTGATGGCTGGTTTTTCATAACAGAAGGACCATTCTGTGTATATATGTGTTTTCATATGAGTTTACATGTGTGTGTTGTGAGGTATGTGTTGTGGAGGGGATTGACCTTGTTCATAAGAGAAGGAACTTTCTACGTGCACATAGGTGACTGTAGATGTATGTACTGTGTGCTTGTTTATGTGGACTCCATTTTTCCATAACAGAAGGAAACTTGTGTTTGTGTGTGTATGTTGACTCTGTCATTCCACAACAGAAGTAGTTTTATGTGTGTATGTATGTGTGTGCATGTGAATTCATGTGTGTTTATATGCGTATATAAGGTGTTCTTTCTGTATACGTATATGTGTTGCATGTGTGTGCTGTGTGTTTACATTTGTGTGTTTGTATGTATCAGTCCATAAATGAAGGGCAGTGTGTGCGTGTGTTTGCATGTATTAGCCCTGATGTTCCTTAACTGAAAGAGATGCTCAGTGTTGGATCTGCAGGTCTCCTGACTGCTGCTTCACTGGGGTGGGTGAGCACAGTGGACTGGGTACTCAGTATTTCTTGAAGGAGCAAACAGATTTCCTCACCCTCACTTAACAACAGAAGGCAGTGGTGGCTGGTCAGTAATTCTCTGCATCCAAGGCCGTCCTCTCAAGGGGCCCCTAGAAGGAGCCTTCTCACATCAGGTGGGACCTTGCTTATACAGCTCCCCTCAGTGGTCAGGTTCCCATCCCAGCCGCCCAGCAAGCTCCAGCCAAGGCCACGACCCATGTTGAGAGCAGGAAGGGACACCTTGCCAATGGGCCTGTCCGCCCCCTCATCACCAGTGCTTGCTGGCTGGTTCGAGCTGACCCTGTCTACATAGTAAGAGAAACAGAACTGTGGGCAATCCCTGTAAAGATAGAAAGTCCTGCCACAAACAAACCTCCAGCTTCCAATGAGAGAGGTCAGCTAGAACGCAGTGACCGGGCACTGAGAGCAGTGACAGGCTGCCCTGTCCTCAGGGCTGCTAAAGGGGGAGGTGCCAGTTGTGAGCTGAGTCACGCCACGATAATCCGTTCCTGGCACACAGAGTGAGACTCCCAGCCAGGGTTAGCTCCGTGCTGCTCAGAGGCCTTCACCCTGTGTGCAGTGCTCTGCCGTTTTTTGCAGAAATCTAGAGCACGTCTGAATGTCCTCCTGTCCTCCTGGGGTCGCACGGCAGACCAGGGAGATGAGTCAGTCGGTGCCCTGTCAGCAGTTCTGCACTGTGTTCCAGGTGTTCCGTGGAGCAGCTGGTCCACCCCCATGTCAAACCAGATATGACTTCTGTGCTAGGCGGAGGCAGGCGGGGCTGTCCCCTGTGCGGGGACGATGCACCCAACACAATCCCAGCCATCCCTGTGCTGGGCCGAGGCAGGCGGAGCTGGCTGGCCACAACTGTCCCCTGCTGCGGGGACGATGCACCCAACACAATCCCAGCCATCCCTGTGCTGGGCCGAGGCAGGCGGAGCTGGCTGGCCACAACTGTCCCCTGCTGCGGGGACGATGCACCCAACCCCACATCTGCAGTCTCGGCCGTTTCCACGCACACAGCTCAGTGACATTCATGATGCTCTCCAGCGGCCAGGCTGTTCCACCATCTTTTCCAGATCATTCCACCACAGGCATGTGCCTCACCTCAGTGCCCCGAGCAGTGATACCCAGCCCCCTGCTCCCACCCTGCACAGCAGCGGGCTCTCACAGTGTTCAGCTCATGACTAACGTCTTTCAGTCAGCATAATGTGATCCAGGTGCATCCCTGTCATCGCGGACTTCAGAATGTTATTTGTCCTTGTGGCCAAGTCCTGTTGTGTGGTGTGTGCGCCACACTCCTGTCCCCTTATCTGGGGGCAGACATTCTGTTGTATCCATCTTTAACTGTTGTGGGCATTGCTTCGTGGCCACTGGCAGGTAGGTCTCCGTTGACCTCCTCACCTACATTTGGACAAACACTTGGGGCTGGACTTGCTGGGTCACATGGTGGCTCGGGGTCCAGTGTCCTGAAGAACCATCAAGCTGTTCTCCAGCAGCTGCGCACATGACCCTCCGCTGTGGGTGAGGGTCCTCGTGTCTCCATGACCTCATCAGCAGTGTTGTTTTGATTTGTTGTTCTTGTTTTAATCATTTCCATTCCAGTGAGAGTGAGGTGGTGTCTCCTGGTTTTTAACAGTTTCTCCCTAATGACTAATGCGTAAGCTCTGGTGGCGCAGTGTGTCACTCATTGGCTGCTACCCTGAAGGTCAGCGGTTTGATTCCACCAGCCTCACCATGGAGAAAGACAGGCTGTTGCGTCCCGTAAAGTTGTACAGTCGCGGGAACCCAGCGAAGAGGTGCCTGGAGTTACGGCTGGCTCGGTGGCAAGGGGTTGTGACTAATGAAGGAACTCTGGGGCACCATGGTTAGCCCTGGGATGCTAACCAGAACGTCAGAGGTTCGAACCTTCAGGAGAAGGCCAACGCAGAGCTCTGCTCCTGTAAAGATGTGGCCCTGGAAACACTACGGGCCAGTTCTACTCCACGCTGTGTGGTTGCTGAGTCAGAATTGACTCAATGGCGGTGGAGTTTTCAAAGCTAATGAAGTATCTTTTCATATGCTTCTCGACCATTTCCGTGTCCAGTGAGATCGCTGTTCGAGACCTCTGTCCGTTGTTCCATTGAGTTGTCTTTTTGTTGTTAAGTTGTACATAGGGCAGACTGAATATTAAGCCTTTAGCAGGTATGTGTGGGGTGTTACATACCATCTAGTCGACCAGAACTCATAGCAACCCTTTGAACAACAGATCACATTTATGATCCCAAAACTTTTCTCCCAAAATATCAGTTTACACCATGACAACAGCAATCACCTGTCCCACCCAGAACCTACTGGTTTCAAGAATAAGAAATCCACTCAAGTAAGCTTAAATCACTGTGAACTTGGTGACGGATCAGAGCCTTCTCCTAGTCACAGCTCATAAAGTGTCAGAGAAGCTGGAGACTCAACCCAGCATTGGACAGCTCTCCACCTCTGCACCATCCTCTCTGGTCTGCTTCCTTCTCTCCCATAGACATATCCTGTGCCCAGACATTTGCTACACATGGCCCGTCATGGCTGCTCCAAACTGGGAGCTCCCCTGAGAAATGCAAACGTGCTTTGGAACAACAGGGCCAATTTCATGCAAGAGGGAAAGAAACTGAATGGCCCAAAAGGTTCTGGTTATAAGGGGCCCTCTTCCCACTACTCCATTCAGCTTTCCTCTGGCCACTCCCACCAATCTAACAGCTATGCCCTGGTCCCTCCCACCAGTCTAATCAGCTGTGCCTTGGTCCCTCCCACCAGTCCAGTCAGCTGTGCCTTGGTCCCTCCCACCAGTCCAGTCAGCTGTGCCCTGGTCCCTCCCACCAGTCCAGTCAGCTGTGCCCTGGTCCCTCCCACCAGTCCAATCAGCTGTGCCCTTGTGGACAGGGTTCTATATCCATCATTCTGGGCCTGGAACAGAGAAATGAACAGGAAACAGTGGGTCTATCAGATGACTCTTGAGTATGAAGACACCTTGACTAAAATTGTCAAAACCATTAGAATGATACTTAGAATCAGATATCTTGGACTTCAGTTCGCCTACTGTGGACCCTTTGTCCAGAAAGACCAGCTGATAGAAAAGGACATCATGGTTGATAAGGCAGGGTCAGCAAGAACAAGGGAGACCTTCCATAAGATATATTGACATAGTGGCCACAATAGTGGCCTCGGGAATGCCAGCGGGAGACAATTGCTCAGGACTGGATAGCACAACACTCTGATATGTCCCCTCTCAAAGGAGACTTGATAGCACCCAACAACAGCTAAAATTAGAGGCTGTCTGCCCACTGTGATCTGCCTGACTTTGAAAGTGGAGGATTATACTAGCTCCTTCTCACGCACACTCTTTCTCTGTCCACCCTTGAGGACTAGAAGTCCAAAAACTTTGCAGCTAGAGCACTGTCTCTTTGTCTGTCTCTATCTCCACAGCACCTCCCTCTCTTTTCCCTCTAGTATCCCTCCAATTCAAGACTGTCCCTGCTCCCACAGACTCATTGAAGGCAGGGCCAGCGTGGCCCCTCTGGGGAATCCTTGTCTTGATTAGGGGCACTAATGTATGTTGTGAGGAATAAGTGGAGACTCAACATTAAAGCCACTTAAAAATAATGTGCTAAATGCAGTTCATTTAAACGTCTAACGCTTGTAAATGATCCACTAACCAGTGCTATCCTCTGACGTGCGGCTTATTACTGTGCAGAAGTAGACCCAGCACAGCCTGAGGGACCCATTTTTCTGTTACTACATCCAAAGAGAAAGAGGAAAGACAATCTTATTACAGAGTGTGGGATGCCAGCCCTGCTTCGTGTGCCACTGTTTGCTTTCAGCACTGCAGCTTCCGAAGGATGCGTTTTCCTTCACAGGTGTGTAGGTTGTTGCTGTCGTTAGACGCCCTCAAGTCAGTTCCTACACATAGTGACAGAAGACGCTGCAGGCCCTGGCCCACCCCCACTGTCACTGCTGGGCTCCAGGCCACCTCTGCAGCCACTGTGTCACAGCATCTCACTGCGGTACTTTACCAAGCATGACATCCCTCTCTAGGACCGATGACCCCTCCTGATGACATGAGACAAAATCTCTACTTCCTCACTTCTGAGGAACACCCTGGGGTGCTCCCTCCAGGACAGCTGTTTATTCTAGCAACAGACCATGTATGTTCAGTGATCTTCATCAACACCCCAACTTGAGAGCATCAAATTCGCTTTGGTCTTTCTTAGCCATTGTCCAACTTTCATGTGCACATTAGGTGATTAAAAATCCATGGGTTGGTCAGTCAGATCCCAGGTCCCAAGGTGACATCTTTGCTATTTCATACTCTAAGGAGTCTTCGGCTGTAGATAAGCAACGTGTCATTTGATTTGTTGACAGCTTGCTTCAGTGAATGTTGATTGTGGGTCCAAGTAAGATGAACTCCTCAACAGCGTCAATCTCGTCTCCACTAATCATGATACTGTTTACCGGTCCAGTCGTGAGGATCTTTTGTTATCATGTATGTAGTTCTTACTAAAGGCTGTAGGCTTTCATCTTCAAAGTCTCACTGCTTCTTCTCTCCCATCTCTACATTCTTTGAAAAGTTTTTTTCTTTGTTCAGATAGTATCATTTATCCGTGATTGATTTTTATTAGGCTAAAAGATAGATAATTGATAGATAGATAGATAGATTAGAAAGATGAGAGATAGATAGATAGATAATTGATAGCTAGATAGCTAGATGATAGATAGATAGATAGATAGATAGATAGATAGATAGATAGATAGATAGATAGATAGATAGAATAGATAATGACATGTTTGCCAGGTCAGTAATTTTTACATGTATAAGTGGGTGACATTGATCACTTCTGTCATGTCCTTTTTCAAATTATTCTACCGCTGTTAATCGGAGTCCAGAGCTCCCAAGAGGTGTCCCTGTCTGCCTCCCACCACCCCATAGGGAGCTCTAGCAGCCTAGCAAGTAAGGAGTTGTCCATCCAAAAGCAAGTGGTTTTAATCCACCAGCTGCTCCTTGAGAGAAATATGGACAATCTCCTCCTGTACGATTTGCAGCCTGAAAGCTGCTGAAGGGTCGCCTGTGCTCTGCTCCAACATGACAGCCTTTATCAAACCACCCACCCCTGGGAACCACTAGTGGACATCGGTCTCTTTACATCTGATTGCATGTGTGTGGGCTCATGCAGTATTTGTCCTTTTGTGAATGACTTCTTTTACTCAGCATGATGTTTCGAGAGATGTCATGGCATATTCTTAGCACACTTCATAACTCTGTTTATTTCCAGAGACCCCATGGTGGGTCTGAACCAGTTTGCTTTCCACTCATCTGCTGGTGGACATTGCAGTTGTTTCCGTCTGTGGGTTTTGTGAAAAGGGCTGCAGTGAACGTCCACATGCAGGGTTCTGTTTTGTGTTCCCACTTTTCTTCCTCTGGGTACTGGGAATGAGGGTTGCTGGGTCACGTGGTGGCTCTGTGGTAAGACTTTTATGGAACTACCACATAGTAAGGAAGCCCTGGAGGCCTGATGGGTGGACAACTGTGTTACCAACCCAGAGCCAAGCAGTTGAAATCCTCAGCTGCTCCATGGGAGAAAGATGGGCCATCTCTGCACATGTGAGTGGCAGCCTCTGAAAACCTGCTGGAGGGTCAGCTTTGCATTGATCCCACCTTGATGGCAGTGTGAGGAAGAGAGACTCTGCTCCCAGCTCCCAGCAGCTGCACCATTTCTTCCACATGTTCACCAGCAGCAGACAAGCTCATGATTTCTCCACATCCTCAACCACATGTTCTCTTCCTTTTGCTTTTGTTTGTTTGAGTTTGGTCCTCGCTGTGCTGGTGGTGGTGAGGTGGGGTAGCATCCGCGTGCCCGGTCTGCTGGGGAGGGAGTTGCACTGCCAACCAGGGAGCGGTCAGGTTGAAGCCACCAGTGGCTCCACAGGAGAAGGGCAGTGAGTCAGGCTCCTCCGTGTGATCTCCTCCCTGGAATCTGCAGGAGGGTCAGCGGTGAGGCAGCACCGATCCAACAGCAGTGAGTTGCTCTTTTTTGTTAATGACCTTGAGCATCTTTTCATGTTCTTGATGCCCATTTGTACAGCCACTTAAGTGAAACGTCTACTACAGTGTCTACCCATTTCTTTGAAAACAAAAATTCTTACCAGTGGATCGGTAGGCGACATCATGATAAACAAAGAAAAGATTAAAACTGTCAACAACTTCATATTACTTGGATCCACAGTTAACACCCTTAATACCAGCAGTCAGGAAATCAGGAGACATATTGCACTGGGAATGTGTGCAGTTAGGGATCTCTCCAGGTTATTCAGGAGCATTGATGTCACTTTGAGGACTAAAGTGCCTCTGATTCAGGCCGTGGTCTTTCTAGTCACTTGCTTTGCATCTGAGAGCTGGACAGTGACTAAGGATGACAGAAGAAGAATTAATGCCTTTGAGCTGTGGTGTTGGAGAAGAGTATGGAAAATCCCGTGGATGGCCAAGAGAAAGAAGAAACAAATGTGTCTTGGAGAGGGTGCAGCCAGTGCTCTTTGGAGGCAAAGGTGATGACGCTTCGCCTCACATACTTCAGGTGTGTTGCTAGGAAGGGCCATTCCTTAGAGTGGGACATGATGCTTAGAAAGGTGGAGGGTTGGTGAAGGACAGGAAGACCCTTAACCAAGTGGACTGACTGACACAGTGACCGCTGTGTGTCAGGAAGTGCGTGAGGATGGCGCAGGATAGGGCGAGGTTCAGATCTGTCGTTCAGAAGATTGCTGTGGGTCATGTTCTAGCAACAACAACAACCACCCATTTCCAAATGGGCTTTTTTCATATTGTTTATTTTTCCGTTTCAAAAGCTCTGTTCTATTCTGGGAATTAACCCTTTATCTGACATATGCCTTCCAGGAATTCTCTCCCTGTTTATGATGCCTTTTCCTTTTCTTGGTAGAATCCTTTGATGGGCAGACTTGTTTCTTGGTTTCATTTTGATGAGGTTGTGTATCTGGGCGGTATTTGTCGCTCACACTTTTGGTGTCCTGTCTAAGGCACCAGGAGACACCACCTTCTATTCTTAGCATTCTGTGGCTTGTCTTTTACTTTGAGATCTTCAGTGCCTTTGGAGTTAGTTTTTGGACGTGGTGTGTGAAGGAGGGGTCCGAGTGCCCTCTCTCTCGTGGACAGCTGGTGTCCAACACCATTGATTGAAGACACTCTCCTTTCCCGCTCGGGTGGACTTAGCACCCTGTCAGAAGGCAGCTGACCTTAGATGTACCCTGTGTCTTATGCCTGCGTCCGCACTGTTGAAGCATTTTTCTTTATTCTTCATGTGTTATTTCTGCCACCTAAAGTCTGTCTCCCTAAGAACAGGTGCTCCTCTCTGGCCCCTTTTGATTAACACACTTCTTTTATCCAACAGGAAGCGGCCATCAGCTGCTGGGTCCAGTTCAGTGACGGCTCGGTCACACCCTTGGACATTTATGATGAGAAAGACTTCTCCCTGGTGGCCACATCCCTGGATGAGAAGGTGGTGTCCATCCACCAGGACCCCAAATTCAAGTGGCCTGTGATCACCGCAGAAACAGAAGGCCAAGGGTCCCTGGTGAGGGTCGAGATGGTCATCAGTGAGCCGTGCCAGAAGTCCAAGAGGAAGAGTGTGCTGGCCGCCGGGACCGCCAGCATCAAAGTGAAATTCGGCCAAAGCGACGCCAACCCCAGCGCGAGCGGCAGCGGGCGAGCTGGGCCCGGAGCACACCTGGAGAATCACATCGATGACCGGAGACACAGGAGGCCCCTTCAGGAGTGGGGGGCCCACGAAGGCCAGTACTACTACGGCAGCCCCTCTGTGGGGCTCATGGAGGGCCGGGGCACAGCCACCGAGGGCTCGACCTTCCAGAGGAAGTATGGCCAGGAGAGCCTGGTGGACGGCGGGGGCCACTTCCAGACTCTCCCCGTGGACCTCGCCAGCCTTCCTGCCCAGGTGGACGTGCCCAGCAGCAGCGGGGACCTGGAGGAGAACGACCTCATGCAGACGCCCCAGGGGCTGAGCGACCTGGAGATCGGGATGTACGCGCTGCTGGGCGTCTTCTGCCTGGCCATCGTGGTCTTCCTGGTCAACTGTGTGGCCTTCGTGCTCAAGTACCGGCACAAGCAGGTGCCCTTGGACGAGCAGGAGGGCATGAGCCACTCCCACGACTGGGTGGGCCTGAGCGCCCAGGCAGAGCTGCTGGAGAACCACGTCCCCTTCGCCTCGGCCCACGAGGAGCAGGTCACGGCCCTGGACAGGGACTTCGAGGAGAGCAAGTTCCTCCTCTGCTCCAGCTCCCAGAAGAGCAGCAACGGGCAGCTGTGCAGACCTGCGGGGCCCTCGGTGGCCGGCGCCAGGGACGAGAAGAGCGAGCCGCCCGCCTCCCCCACCTCCAAGCGGAAAAGAGTGAAGTTCACGACCTTCACCACCGTGTCTGCGGCCGAGAACTGCCCCGCCGTCAACTCGCTGGTGCTGAGCAGCGAGGACGACATCAAGTGGGTCTGCCAGGACCTGGACCCAGGCGAGCGCGCAGAGCTGCACGCCTACATGGAGCGGCTCCACGAGAACGCGTGACACGCGGAGACGGTTCCCTCTCACCTCTCGGCCTTTAATTTGGGATGTGTGGCCCCCTGCACCCGGGGAGCGGCAAGACAGGGCCAGGAGGCGCCATCCACAGCGCTCCGGGACACTGCCCGCTGGCCCGAGGCACAGCCCACCGCACATTCCACCCCAGTGTCACACACAAGTGAGGGGATGTTTAACCCTCGGAGTGAAGTTGAGCTCCAGATCTGGGCTTGCGGGAGGTTCCAGGGAAGAGAGGTTTCTCTTTCTCCCCGCAGTCAGAGCTGTTGGGAAGCTGCACAATCGGTTTGGCTCCTGTATTCAGTGTGGAGCCCACGGAAGGAAGTAGAGAGCGGCTGAGCCTGGACAGTCCTTAATGTGGGGCAGCACCTTGCTGTGAGTGTGGCCAGGCCTGGGGCCCGTCCACCCTCAGGAGGCACATGGTGACTTAGCTTCTCCCAGTGGCCTGGCAGTCCACAGACCTCGGCCACCGCTGCGAGGAGGCCCACGTGGGCGAAGGGACCAGGGACTCAGGGACGAGTTGCCAAGGACACACAGAGAACTGTCTGGAGCAGCCAGGCGCCCTGTGTGGACCGGGGGTGGGCGTGCAGTGTTGGCCAGGTCCACAGAACAAGGCTCCTGAGCAGGGTTGTGCTCACGACCTCCCTCGTTGGATTTGTATTTCTGTCTCACTGCCACTTTTCCAGATGCTGCTGTTGGCTGTGTGTAGAGTGGGTGGGAGGCGACCTCTTCCCCATCCCTGGGTTTGGTGTCCGGTCCCTGTCCTCTGGGGGACTTCACTCTGCCCTTCACTTCAGGGTGGCTTTGGGGACAAGCAGCCTTGACCAGTGAGCCCAGCACCCGGTGACTTTCTCCTTCACCTCGTCTGGAAATATGAAACGTTCAAGAGGCTGCTTGTCACAGCCTTGTCACACTCACGTGGCATCGCCCGCTCGTGAGTGTGCCCGCCAGGCTGCAGGACGGGTCTGGTCCCCCTGGAGTGCAAGGTGGCTGCACTGGGATGGGAGGGAGCAGAACTGAGCTTCTCCCCTCTGTGTGTGTGGGGGGGTGGAGGCACGGGAGGGTCCAGCGTGAGGAGGACAGGCGTGAGCCCCTGCTGTAACTCCAGCCCAAGCGGATCAGCATTGCTCTAGAACATTCCCTGCATCGGAGCTAAGGGGGGAGGGTCAGCATTGCTCTAGAACATTCCCTGCATCGGAGCTAAGGGGGGAGGGTCACCAGTGGGCTCCAGCCCCCATCTCACACTCGGTCCCCGGCCGAGGAGGAGGAGGAACTTGCCAACTACGACCAGCCTCAGAGCTGGTGGGAGAGGCCATCATCGTTGTCTCTCGTCTGTTCTGTCTCCTCCTCTGTCCTGGAGCGCCCTCTTCCAGTTCTCCTCCTCCACCACCACCACCTCCTCCTATCTCTTTCTCCTCCTCCTCCTCCCCCTCCTCTTCCTCCACCACCACCACCTTCTCCTTTCTCCTCCTCTTCCTCATAACCGCATGCAGCCTCTCCGTGAGTCTGAACCTCCTAAGTCCTCTTTTCCCTGACTCACATTCCCTCTTGTCTCTCCCTCTGTGTGTGTCTCTCTGTCTCTGTCTCTTTCTCTCCCTCTCCCTCCCTCCTTCCTCCTGTGTGTGTGTGTGTCTGTGTGTCTGTGTGTCTGTGTGTCTGTGTGTCTGTCTGTGGATGTCTCTCTCTCTCCATCTCTTCCTCTCAGTTCCCCTCTTCTCTCTCTGGCTCCCCCTCCCCTGCATACAGTCCTGTTTTTCCGAGTCAGCTTGTGACTCCACCACCCCCAGTTCGCCCCCGCACATCTCAGCACCGTTCCTCTGATGACAGTTTGCTCTCGAGCTGGTTTTCCAAAGGCCAGGATGTCACGGGCCTCTGTCCCTGAGTTTGCTCACCCTATTTGGTGGGTCACCCCTCTCCAAGGGTAGCCGCATTTCCGTTCTTAACCATGGGATGTCCTTTTAACACAGCAGCTGCCACCCCCTGTGAGTCCGCCTCCACAGAAAGTGTATTGTAGACTGTACAAATGTAATATATATTTATAAATGCAGCACCTGTAAATACAAAGTTTGCCTTCACGACTTTCTGGCTGTCCCTTTGCTTTTCTGCATGCTCCCCCTCCCCTGGGCTCAGCTCTGTCCCCAACGGGAAATGAGAACTCAGGTTCAGGGACACCAGCGATCCCACAACGTTGCCCCCTTGTGTAGGGCCATTCGCTATGGAAGGGACAGTGGGTGACACACGATGACAAGGGGTGTGTGTGTGTGTGCTTGGTGTCTCTCCCAGGACCTGCAAGGGCTCAGAGATGTAGCACAGCACCGTTCTCCAAACACCAACCGACAGTGCTGCTGAGGGGTGCATGGAAAGGTGCCCCCCTCACCTGCACCAACGCCCAGCTGAGACCTGTGGTCACGTGTCTGCACGGGGTCATCTGGACAGGGAGCGAGGGGAGCCGTTCTGCGTCTGTAAAGCTGACAGTCTCTGGAATTCCTCATGCAGCTGCACTCGGTCCTGTGGGTGGGTGTGGGCTCAATGGCAGTGGGTTTGTTTTCAGGCACCCTCAGTGGTGCCGGCTGTGCTCGTGCTCCACAGCTCACCAGAAGGTCGGTGGTTCGGCTCCACCCCAAGGCACCTCGCAAGAAAGTCCTGGGGATCTATTGTTACAATTTCAGAACTGGTATCATGACACTGTACATGTGAGAAACATCAGATAGGCACATTGTGTGTTATATTTTTATAATTTAAAAAAATTAAACTTACAAGAATACTTCTTGAGTCAACAGATTAAATAGAACATCCAGGTCCTTTCCCTTCTCTACTTCGGCAGCCTGGGAAGGAGCTGCCCAGCTCCACCGCCCCATCTTCCGGGGCCCCTCTGTCCTCCCTGTCCTCCCCTCCGGGTCCCCCCCGGGGCCCACACTTCGCAGCTGGCCTTGCTGTTCTCTCCACAGAACTCGCCACTTGCCCAGAGCCTTCTCCAGCCCCAGTTGTCACCGGAGACCCACCTTGGGAGTCAGGCCCTGAGCCCGCAGGGCACCCTCACCCTCAGTAGAACCTGAGCTCCACAAGCAGGCCGACGTCAGATGCTGTTTTCTGAGTAAGTGAAATCTGCCCTCCCGAAAGAAAACCTCAAGGGACGTGCAAAGTGTGGTGCTGCTGCTTACGAATTAGAAAATAACAATGGTTACCAGAAATCAGTCATACAATTATGCGAGTCTGGCTTTAAGACCCAAAACCAAAACCAAGCCGCCTGCTGTGGGTGCGTTCCAACTCCCACAGCCCTCGGGGTTCCGAGGCTGTGAATCGTAGCAGGAGAAAGCGGCATCATCTTTGTCCCAAGGAACACCTGGTGGGTTTGAACCATGAACCTTTTGATTAGCAGCCCGACACGTAACACACTACACCACCAGGGCTTCCCGGGTCCTCCCAGAGTGGTGGCTCCATGAGATAGGACTGGCTGGCTCTTCTTGACAGAATCCAGGCAGAGAGGCCGTGGTGAGGACTTGATGGGCTGCGTGTACTGTGACTGTCGAGAACAGCCCTCCCTGCTCATCGTGAGAAGAGACCAGGAGAGGCAGTGAGGGCCGGGAGAGAGTCACCAGTGCCTCATCAGTGGAGGCTCTTGGAGGACCCTCCCCCTATATAGCAGTGAGAGGCCTCTTCCGAGTCAGTGGGCTTTTCACCCTCAACCCTGTTCTGTAACTCTCGCCGTTTCTCTAAGTTCATAGAGTTTCCAGAGGCATGTGGTTTAGGAAGTGGATGCCATTCCTGCTTATATGTATATGCAAATTCATACGCTGTTAGGTGCAAATCATAGGGAGCCTGTGAAAAACAGCTCTGACCCCTGTCCTATCCTGTGCCGCCTTCATCATCTCTGACACACTTGAGCCCATTGCAGCAGTCGCTATGTCAGTCCAGCTGGTTGAGGGTCTTAAGTCCCTTTCACCAACCCTCCACCTTTCCAAACATGATACCCCCCTTCAAGTCTATTCTTTCCTAGAAACATGCCTAAGATGTGAGACGACACTTGGCCATCTTTGCCTCCACGGAGCACTCTAGCAGTACTTTTCTCCAAGACCTACCTGTTTGTTTTCTTGGCAGTCCAGGGATGTTCAGTACTCTTCCCCACTACCAGAGCTCCAAGGCATATATTCTTCTTCTGTCATTCTTGGTCATTTCCCATCATCTTCTGTCACCTTTATTCATTGTCTAGCTCTCAGCAGCATAGCAAGTCATTGACAAGTCCATGGCCTGACGCCAGCACACCTTATTCCTCAAACTGATTTCATTGCTCCTCAGTAATTTGGAGAGGTCCCTGACTGCAGACTTTCCCAGTGCAGTGCGTCTCCTGATCTCCCCACTGCTGGTACTACCAGTGTCGATTGTGGATCCCAGTAAGATGAAGTCGTTGACAACTTCAGTTTTTACTCCATCTGTCATTATGTTGCATGTCTGTCCAGTGGTGGCACCAGGAGCTCTCTAGGATGACCAGCCTATGAGATCGAACAGGCAGCCTTTGCACAGTGAGGAAGCTGAGAAGGCAGGAAGGGAGAGGAGAGAAGGATGAATGGAAACCCGAAACACAAGGAGGAAGTAGGAGGGGCTTGTAATAAAAATGTGTAGGAACTGTCCAGGGACAACTAGTGACTCTGTAAACTTCCACCCAAATCACAAAACAAGGTTTAAAGTAAAAGCCCTTGGTTTCTGCTCTGGCACACGGGGGCCCCAAGTGTCAGTGCCAGTTACTGGCAGTGACAAGCCGGCCTCTGGGAGCTGGAGGGAGGCCAGGCCATGATAGTCAGCACTGACGGGTGACCGCCACAGGAAAGCACAGGCTCATTGTGGGCAGATGTGCTGAAAGCCGGGGGTTAGTAGGGTTAGTAGAAACCCTTCGAGGTTCTCCTGTTACCTGGATCCACAGTCAACATCCATGGTACCAGCAGTGAAGAAATCAAAAGACATGTTTCATTGGGGAGATCTGCTGTTATGGAACCCCAAAGGACTGAAGGGCAAAGGCATCCGATTCAGAGACTAAGTGACGCCTGATAGAAACCATGTCTTTTGAGTCTTCCTGTGCTTCTGAAAGTTGGACACTGAACAAGGATGACAGAAGAAGAGCGCATGCCTTTTAACTGTTGCACTAAGAGAACTGACTGTCCCGTGAACCATGAAAAGAACAGACAGGTGAGTCTGTCGTGGAGAAAGGCTGCTGAAACCTGGTCTCATGTACTTTGTGCTTGGGGTCAGGAGGGGCCAGTCTTGAGAGAATGACATCATGTTCAGATGGGGGTAAAGGGGGTCAGAGAAGGAGAAGACGACCTTCAATAGGATGAAGTGACACCGTGACTGTAACAACAGGTTCAAGCTTGTCAGAGATGGGCGAATGCTGTCGGACGGAGCGTGATTCAGTCTATTGTTCAGGGGTCCCTGGGAGTCACAGTCAACCTGACAGCACCTAACAACAACTGCCAATGTTGAATATCTGCTCAGGGTTTTTTATAATATTCTGAAAACAAAGTCTGAAATGCTGGCATGCCATATGTCATTCCCAGAGGTGCCTGCACCACAGACCTGCCAACCTCAAGTCCCCAACCCATTGTTAGCTGCCTGGGAAAATGTCACACCTTTCAAAAAGAAAAATGACCTTTGAGTGAATTTCCTGATTGTTAATGGTAGGAGGGGCTGTGAGTAGAATCATCTGTACATCAGCTGTGTGGAGAGTGGGAACAACTGGCCAGAGGCAGGGGAGGAGGTAGGCACCAGTGTGTCAGGAGAGGGGGTCACCAGAGTGTCAGGGGAGGTGGGCATCAGAGTGTCAGGGGAGGGGGACATTAAAGTGTCAGGGGAGGTGGGCACCAGAGTGTCAGGGGAGAGGGACATCAAAGTGTCAGGGGAGGTGGGTACCAGAGTGGGAGAATGGGCACGGTGATAGAGGAGGGTAGGCCTGGTGACACGGTGTCAGGGAGGGTGGACCTGGTAGCTAGGGAGGGGGGAGGGTGGGCCCCATCATGGCTTGAGGTGCAGTGGGCACTACATCTGGCTGCTATTTTTCCATTTGCAAAGCTGGCCGACCCATGTCGTCCAGACACCTTGTGACCAGGTGGTTCCCTACCCTGTAAACGTCCTCAAGTTCTCTTGGTGTCAGGTGTTTTCTGGTAGAACCCCATGCACGGTGCCCCGTGCACACCAGGTAGAACTCCATTCTCTCCTGTGCTGTCCTCTCCCTCTCCGATGGCAGGAGCCCATTGCTGCAGACCCTGTGTCAGCCCATCTCATTGAGGGTCTCTCTCCTTCCCTGACCCTCCGCCTTTCCCAGGCCTGGCCCCTCCTGATAGTATGCCCAACATATGTAAGAAGCTTCACCGTTCTTCCCTGTAAGGAGCACTCTGGCTGCACTTTCTCCAAGACGAATTTGTCAGTTCATGGAATATTCAGTACTCTTTTCATTGTTAGGTGCCATCGAGTTGAGTATGAGCCCTGGCAACCGTGTGAACAGCAGCTCCGCGCCCTGTCTTGTCCCATATCATCCTCATCATTTCTGACACACTTGAACCCATTGCTGCAGTCGCTGTGTCAATCCATTTATTTGAGGGTCTTCCTCTCTTCTCTCAACCTTCCACCTTTCCGAGCATGATATCCTTCTCCAAAGAGTAGCATCTCCTAGCAACAAAGTATGTGAGATAAAGCTTTATCCCTTTTGCCTCCAAGGAGCATTCTGGCTGCATCTTCCCCAAGAAATTTGTTTGCTCTTTCAGCAGTCCACAGGATATTCAGTGCTCTTCTCCAACACCAGATCTCAAAGGCATCAATTCTCCCGTCATCCTTATTCATTGTCCTGCTCTCAGATGCATATGAAGTGATTGAAAAGACCATGGCGAGAAACATGTGCACCTTAGTCCTCAAACAGACATCATTGCTCCTGAGTAATTTGGAGAGGTCCCTGACTGCAGACTTTCCCAGTGCAATACGTCTCCTGATCTCCTGACTGCTGGTACTAAGGGTGTTGTTAATTGCAGATACAAGTACGATCATATTGTTGACAGTTTTCATTCTTCTTTCCGTTTATCACGATCAGTAGTGAGAATTTTTGTTTTCTGGACATTGAGATACAATCCATATTGAAGGCTGCACTCTGTGATCCTCTGCAGCGAGAGTTTCAAATCCTCCCTTTCAACAAGCAAGGTTGTGTCATCTGTGTAACGCAGGTGGTTGTTGAGTCTGTCTCCAAATCCTGATGGGACAGTCTTCTTCAGAGTCCAGCTCCGTGTATCGATTGAATGCGTGCGGAGAGCGGCTGCAGCCCTGATGCACACCTTCCTTAACCTCTGCTTAAGATTTTTAAATTCAGGTGGGATGGACTCAGGATCATATTTGGTTCTTATGGCCTTGTTTTAATAGTCTTCCACCTCAGTTGGAGCTTGCACATGAGTAATTGATGGTCTGTTCCACAGTCAGCACCTGGCCTGGTTTTGACTACTGATACTGACCTTCTCCAACAGTTTCTTCCACAAATGGTAGTCAGTCTGATTTCTGCACAGTCCATCTGGTGAGGTCCGTGTGTTAAGGCACCATTTGTGATTTTTTTTTTTTAAAAAAAAAGGTATTTGTGATAAATAAATCACTGAATTCTCTTTCCGGCCCCATTTCTGTCACGGAGTCTGTGTTTTCTGACTCCCAATCCTTCTTCATTGTTTCCAACTTTTGCATTCCAGTCACCAGTTACCATCAGCACATCTTGACTGTGTGTCTGATCCGTTTCGGTCTGCAAAATTTGGTAAAAATCTTTCACTTCCTTCTCTTGGGCTTTCACTGTTGGTTTACAACATTGCACTTCAGGAAGACTTGAAATAGTCTTTTTATCTATGAATGCAATGCCATTATGTGTTTCATTCCTGGAATAGTATACCAGGTGATTGATTGACTCAGATTGGCCAAAGCCCGGCCATCTCATCTCACTAGTGCCTAGAACACCAGTGTTGATGTGTCCTATTCATTTTTTCACATCATCTTGTTTTCCAACATTCACATTTCATACATTCCTTGTCCCAACTGTTTCTCCTCATTTTGACTGACTTCCAGTCTGGGCTCTACCTCTAGTCCAGTGAAATCTAATCCAGTAAAAATCATAGGATTTTCACATGCACATAAGGCAATTAAAAATGCCATGATGGTGGCCTAATGGCAAGAGGCTGTGTTGCAATCTCAAAGCTGCTCGGTTTGAATCCACCAGATGCCCCACTGAAGGAAGGGCAGTCTCCTCCTGGGCCAGTCAGATCCAATTTGATGGTATCCATGGGGGAGGGAAATGCCATCATGTGGGTCAGACATCAGCAATGGGGGAGAGAAATGCCATCATGGGGGTCAGACATCAGCAGGGTCACTTGAGAAAGGCAGACCCTGAAAAACACACCCATAAACTACTTCAGAACAACTGAGTGGGCCCTGGGCCTGAGAGCAGGGTGCCTGGGTAAGGCTGCTGGTTTTGCTGGCAACTGGCCCTTCTCCATCCCGGGGGAGCAGGGACAGGGTAGCCCCTCCCTGTGTGATGGGATTGCACTGGACAACTTAATGAGAAATCCTCAGTCCCCGCTGAGGCATTAAATGCTGGTTTCCACGTGATGCCCCCAGCCCCTGTGTTAAGCTCCGACTCCTGTCCCGTCCCTATTTCATAGAAATGTTACAGAAAGAGAAGTTTAACCAAGAAGGACCTCACCACCCTGTGTCTGGGGTTCAGCCCCTCGATGGCAGGCGGGATGGGGTGCAGGTGAGGAAGTAGAGGGATGGTGGCTTCACGTCCAGTTGTAAGGAGGTTTCAGTTACGCAGATTGAGCGGACTTGAGGTCTGAGTCCCTCAAGGAGAAAGAAGTTGGTGTTTATTTTCTTCCCAGCAGTGTTCACTCTTTGCTGCTTTTCACCAATGTAAATAATCGCCCTTCTCAGGGGATTTTGGGGGTTTTCTAGCAGGAGGAGAGTCCATGCCCGTGCTCAGGAATGGCCAAGGCGGCCCGGTGGCCTGGCGGCTTAGTGAGGCCAAGAAACGAGGGCACCAGCCGGGGGTGTCCATCCTGGTTCATGTCTAGTGCACTTGGACAGCGGCTGTCGCTGCTGCATCCACGTTGCTTCTCTCTGCCCTTGATTCTGTTTCATGAGCCCATGTGTGCGGAGCAGGACCCACCCACAGGGGCTTCACTTGTGGTGACAAGATCACATCCCCTGCATATTGCTGTGAGCTGCAAGCAATTAATCCAAGAAGCTGGGGTCTGTGAAGAATGCTGGGTCATGATTGCAGGAAGCCAGTGATAAGCCTATGACATAACACACACAGGGACATAACCCATTCTAAACCATTCACTGGTCAACTGGAACAGTTGATATTCTAAAATATTACATATTACATCATTTACTTTTTACACTTAAAAAATTTGCCCTGACATTTTCTATACTTACATATTTGTTTTCTTTTTCATCACTTTTGTTAATTTCTTATTCATTTTACTTCTTGTATTACATGTTTATTTTATACCTTTAATTTTTTTTTACCAAAATGGATGTTAAAGGATGCTCTGAAACTTAACTTTTGGACACAGAAGCTCATGTCAAAAGAAGGAGTGATGAAACGCGAGAGCTGAACAGATTGCAAAGGGCAGCTCGAGAAGACAGCACAGTGCAGTATAGTGAACTGTGCAAAGGCCTGGAGTTAGAAAATCAAACACAGAAAACACGGTTGGTATTTCTGGAGTTGAAGGAACCAGAGGAAAAGTGCCTTGCGTCGCATCCTGCCAGAAGACACGACAAATCTGGGCAGGGAGAAAGGCAGTCAGCAGCAGTGCTTCTCGCAGGCGAGGCTGGGAGCCCGCATCACACATCCACGGGCCTGCTGTCAGGAGGGAAAGGCCGTCACGTCTGGAAGAGGGAAGGGTCAGTGAAGGCAGACCCTGGGTGGAGGTGGGGTGCACACTGGCTTGAGGGCAGCAGACCTGAAGGGGAACAGGCCCAGCTTTCCTGCTGTGGATGACGTCACTATAAGGCAAAAGCACCTCACAGCAACAGCAAGGTATGTGTGCATTTCAGTCATGTAACCAATTTATGTCAGTCATATTTGCTAATCCTTTATGTGTACTGTTTCTATTATCATTATCATTATTATTATTATTTCATTAACCCACTGCCTGCAAGTACATTCTGACTCGTAGAGGAAACCTCCCCTCCCCCCCAAGGAAGTTCTCAGGCTATAAATCTTTATGAAAGGAAACTGCCCATTTCTCCGGGGCAGCAGCTGGTGGATTGGAACCAGTGACCTTTCGGTTCGTGTTCCAGCAGGCTACACACTACTGCACCACTATTTTTTCTACACTTCAGTTGCTCATTTATTTTTTTAAAGTGTTTACAGTGTATTTAAATGTTTTATTTTTTTAACATTTTAAAATTCCACTGAAGCATTGTGTGAGCTGCAGTTTCTGAGGACAGCCCCAAACCTACTGCTGTGAGTCGACTGTGTGGAGCGGCCCCCTCGTCTCTATTTCTCCAGGTCCCCCTCTGTAGTTGCCCCGCAGATGGGCTCAATCAGGATCTGCCGTTAACAAGTCCCAGGTGGGACCTGTCTTCGTAGCCCAGCACTGCTGGTTCCTGAATTACTTCCATCTGGGCTCAGATGACCTGCCCTGGATGGATTCCACCCCTGATTTTATGGAAATGTGTGTCTTAGCAAATGGCCTGTGGGCCACGTGGTTCACCGCCAGGTCCCAGGCACGGTGGCCTCTGTAACGGGGACAGGGTGCTGACTTTCAGCTTGTGGACAGAGGGCTTCGGCCTTCCCAGCTGCGGGTCTGCTCATTGAGTCAGAATTGGGTTCACAGGTCTTCAGCCCTGACCCCGCCCACAGGAGCCATCGGCCCTTCTCAAAGGTCAGCCGCTTGGACCCACCTGGGGTGAGTCATGGAGCCCATGGCCATGGGCTGGGGTCCCACCTGTGGGTGGGGGCAGGACTAGAGAAAAGGCAGGGAGGGGGGCGGGCTCAGTGAGCGCTCCGGCAACAGGCCATCTTGGAGGGCAGAGGCCTGGCCCACTGGACAGCTGAGGGGAGCGGCCCCTGGGGGCCCTGCATGGGTGCCCCCCGCTGAGCCTCACGTGCCCCGGGACTGCCCGCTGCTTCCAGGTAGGTGCGTTCTCCGCTGGCGTCTGCCCTCGCGCCCCCGACCCCCACTCTGGGGTGTTAGAGTCAATACCACGGCCGTCAGGGTGGTTGTGGGGGCACCACGGACCAGGGAGCCTTCTCCCCACTGCTCTTGAGTTAGGACAGACCCATGGTGCCCCATGGGCATAGAACAACTCTCAACAGGTGTTTCTGCAGTGAATTGCCAGAACTTTCTCCCCACATACTCACTCACCTCGGGGTAGGCTCAGACCGTCAACCCTTAGTTCCTGTGTTGACCTGGGGGATCTGAGCACTGTGTGTTCATCCCTGCCTGTCCCCTCAGGGGTTTTGGGGTGGGGGACACACTTCATCCCTGCCTGTCCCCTGGGGGTGGGAGGGACACACTGCAGCCCCAGCTGCTCCCGTTTGCTTTCTGACCTCATAGTTTAAGGCAGTGTCCACACCTGCCTCCAGCCCTGGGTGTCCCACACCTGCCAAGACCTCACATTTGCCACAGGAAATTCTCCCAAAGTCATTGCTCTGTAAGTAAAGAATTCCAAGCCCAGCTCAGAAGTGCAAGGCCTAGACGCTGGGTCTCCAGGCTCTGCACCTGGTCGGGGGCGCCCCTCCCCGCCCGAGGCAGCTTGTGGGTCCCAGAGGGCCTTCCTGCTACAGAATGGCCTGGCATGCACAGGGTCTGAGCTTATAAGGCTGTCCAAACAGCTGTCCAGACAGTTAGAAAAATCTTAAAAATAACCATTATAGTCAAGGCCCTTTGTTCAAAATCCCTATGTTTGCCAAGCCCATTGCTGCCATGCGGACCCTGACTCACAGAGACCCCCATCGGATCCCAGGCTTATAGGTTGCTATAGCTGGTGGCTTTGAACCACAGACCTCTGGGTCCCCAGCCGATTGGTTCACCCACTGCTCCGCTGGGGCTACTGATTCATAAAGTCCTCCCAGGTAAACACGCTGCTGCGTGAACCCCGACTCCCTGGGGTTTGGTCAGACGTTTTCTAACCAGCCTCACTGTGGCCGAGTCAGGACCGAGCCTAGCTGACCCTCTGTGGGCTTCTGAGGCTCACAGATCCCCGGAGGCCTCTGCCCTGTCCCCTCACTGAGTCGCTGGCAAACTCGAGGCATTGTTGTGTTAAGAGGTTCAGCTCCACCAAGCTGATATACACATTCATGTTGTCAGGGAGCTGGAGACGGCCTGGTCCGGGCAGAGCTGTGCTGGTTGTGCGTGGATATGGAGGCCTGGCTGCCCAGGCATGGTCGTTACAGGAGACAACAGCCTCATTGTTCTGTTGAGTGGCTGGTGGCTTTGAACTGCCAGCCTTTGGGTCAACAGCCCAGCACTTACCCCACTGTGCCACCACGACTCTTAAACACTTGAGCCCAGCCAGCTGAGCACACCCATGCCCCCTGCACGTCCTGCATCTGTCTCTGAGCCCCCCTTTCCCACCCTTGAACTTGAGGGGCTGCTGTGAGGGCTGCAGCCTCTGGGCTAGCCAGATGATTCACACTGTCCCCCCAAGGTTGGAGGGTCAGGTCCACCCGAGGTGCTTCGTAAGAAAGACCTGGCAGTCTGCCACCAAACCTCAGCCATTGGGAAGCGGCTGGAGCATGGTTATCCCCTGATGCCTATGGGGCCTCCTTGTGTGTGGGTTTCTGGAGTGTTAATTGCATTCAGAGGAGACACTGTCACCTTGTCAGTGTCCCCTTAACATTTGCTGTTACTGCAGAAGGAGCCAGGGCCTCATTGCTGCAGGGCTAGTGATAAACTCAGTTGCTTTATAAACCATCGCACGCATTGTAACTGTAGTGGATTACGGCCTCAGGAGGGATCCCTGGTAGCACAGTGCATTGAACATGGGGCTGCTGACTGAGAGGTCAGCGGTTCTAACCCGTCTACTGCTCTGAGAATGGTACAGCTGTTGCTTCCACACAGTCCCCTTAGGAAACCTGCGGGCAGTCTCTGTCCTCCCGGCTCGCGTGGCTGGAGTCAACTGGATGGCAGTTGATATGAGCATGGAGACTTTTAAATAAACTTAGACGCTGAGAGAGCGAGAGGACAAGGCAGCTTGTCTGAAGCATCTGGGGTCCTTGGAAACTTTTTCTCCAGCTTTTTGAAAGTTGTTGAGTTTATAGTAGATACAGAGAAATTGAGCTTGGCTCCTGGTGCCCGTCTTCTGCAAAGATCTGTTATTAGGCGCTTCAACTTGGGGAGCTTGCACATTTTGTATTAGGTGATGGAAGAATCCTGAGGTTGGAGAAGAAAAGCCATTATTAGTGAGAGCTTCCTGTCCTAACACGTGAGCTCAGGATGAGAAAGGAATGAGGCGGGGGTCGGCCCAGGGAGAAAGCTTTTGCAGTTTAACTGAACTGTATCATTTTTTTTGAAAGACCTTTTTCTCAGCCAGAATCCTGAAGGACTATTTAAGTCTGAGAGAAGATGCAGATTATAAAAGAATCCTTTTTAAAAAAAAAGTTTGCATATTGTTTTGTACAATCATTTCTATACATTTTATTATTAATAACCACCTGTTGTATGCCAATTATCTGCTCTATGCCAATTATCACCCCATCCTTTCAAGACCCCACTGAACCTTTCTCATTCCTTCACCCCCTTCACCCCATGACCTCAGCTGTTTCAGTGATTCTTCCCCTCTCTCCTCCCCTTATCCCCTTTCCATTCTTAACACTCGTGCACATCTTACCCAGTTATCCTTCTGTTTTCACAGTAGTGGCCCTATGCCTATTTGTCCTGACATATTTCACTCAGAAGAAGGCTCTCTAATCTCTCCCACATTATAGCATTTTACAAAACCATTGTTCCTTGGTGCTGCATAGTATTCCATGGTGTGAACGTACCATAGTTCATCAATCCATTTACTTGTTGATGGGCATGAGGGCCGCTTCCTTTTTCTCGCTGTTGTGATAACACTGATATAAACATATGTCCATTCGTGTCTCAGTTCTGATTTCCTTGAGGTTTATATCTCTAGCAGTAGAAGAGCTGGGTCATATGAGATTTCTGTGTTCAGCTTTTTGAGGAAACACCAGCCCACCTTCCAGAACGATTGTGCCAGTTTTCAATCCCATCAGTCATGTGTACAAGTTCCAATCTCTGTATCCTCTCCAAGTTTTTGTTTGCTGTTTTACTGAACTCTGCTGCTGCTGGATTGAGATGGTATCTCTTTGTGCTTTTGATTTATGTGTCTCTGATCGCTAGTGATTTTAAACATTTCCTCATGCGTTCTTGGTCATCAAAATGTTCTCCTTTGTGGGGAGACTTTTCTCCATTTTGTTTTGAGACTTTTTAAAATTTCCATTCACTCATTGTTGCACATTTTCCTCCCTGTCCCCATCCCCACCCCCCCAGTTCGCTTTTTCTTTGGAAAAAATGTTGTTTCACTGTTATACAGTCCCCCCACCCCCAACCACTTTACTATTCAACTCTTATTCTGGGCTCTTGTCATGCCAGTAATACCTAAACATATGTTCCTTTTGTAACCCTGGAGACTAAGGTGCATCTGATACAGGCCATGGTCTTTGCAATCACTTGTTATGCATCAGAGAGTTGGACAATGACTAGGGAGGAGGATAGAAGGAGAATTGATGCCTTTGAGCTGTGGTGCTGGAGAAGAGTATTGAATGTACCATGGACTGCCAGGAAAACAAACAGATTCATCCTGGAGAGGGTTAAACTGGGCTGCTCCTTGGAGGCAAGGATTCTGAAGTTCTGTCTAACATACTTTGGACATGTTGTAAGGAGAGACTGGTCCTTGGAGAAGGACATCATGCTTGGGAGGGTGGAAGGACGGTGCAGAAGGGGAAGACTCTCTATGAGGTGGATTGATTCAGTGACTGGGGTAATCGGGATGGGTGTGTCAGAGGCAGTGAGATTGGCACAGGATAGAGCAGGGTTTAGGGCTGTTGTACATAGGGTCGCTATGAGTCACAAGCGACTTGACGGCACATAACACCATGTTTGTTTTATACATTTCTCTCCCTCATCTGTTTCAATGCCATATACATTATTTCTTTCCTCTTAGCTTCCCCCCAACCTCTGTATCAATCCTGTTCTATAACAGTGACATTATACAGTATTTGTCTTTTTGTGACTGAGATATTTCAGCATCTGTGATTGGGTTATCAGTCTTTTCTTGTGGCAGCCCTACAGGAGCCTGTAACTTAAGTTATAAGACTGAAAGGCACTGCCAGTTGTCTTTTCCATGTCTGTGCACTTTGCTTTTACTGTATTGGGGAAAGTTTCTGATGCACGCAGGTATTTGATTTTATGAAGGTCACATTCGTTGACCTGAACCTTCTCCAGGTTGTACATTTTTGGCCATGTTTGCAAGCCTATTCATGATGTTCACCAGGGCTTCTAACTTTGTTCCCATTTGTCTCTTATGATCTTTGTCAGTTTTTTTGTTTGTTTGTTTGTTTTACCCCTAGATCTGATCCACTTTGAGTTGGGTTTTGTGATGGTCAGAGACATGGATCCTGTTTCATTTTTCTGCAGGCAGATGTCCAGTTTTGCCAAGCTCATTTGTTAGAGAGGTTGTCACTTCCCTATTTAATGGGTTTTATATTACTTTATCAAATATCAGTTGACCATAGGTTGATTTCTGTATTCTTGATTCTATTAATCGGCATGTCTGCTGTACCAATACCATGCTGTTTTGGTTACTTCAACCGTGTAGAAGGTTTTCAGATCAAGAAGTGAGATTCTTTCCCCTTTTTTCAGAAGCTGCTGTTATGTGCCGTCGAGTTGCTTGTGACTCATAGTGACCCTATGTACAACAGCCCTAAACCCTGCTCTATCCTGTACCAATCACATTGCCCCTGGCACACCCATCCCGATTACCCCAGTCACTGAATCAATCCACCTCATAGAGGGTCTTCCCCTTCTACACCGTCCCTCCACCCTCCCAAGCATGATGTCCACCCTTCCAAGCACAATGTCCTTCTCCAAGGACCTCTCCCTCCTTACAACATGTCCAAAGTATGTCAGATGAAGCCTCAGAATCCTTGCCTCCAAGGAGCAGCCTGGTTTAATCCTCTCCAGGATGAATCTGTTTGTTTTCTTGGCAGTCCAGGATACATTCAATACTCTTCTCCAGCACCACAGCTCAAAGGCAGAAGACCTTTGCTTATTTTGGGTCTCTCTTCTTTCCAAATGAAATTGGAAATTGCCTTTTTCTGTCTCCTTGAAGAATGCATTTGATAACCTCTATTGGGATTTCATTGACCTTGTAGTTTGCTTTTGGCCGTTGTTGTTATGTGCCATCGAGTTGCTTGTGACTCATAGAGACCCTGTGTACAAGAGCCTTGAACGCCGTTCTATCCTGTGCCAACCTCGCTGTCTCAAACCCACTCATTCTCACCACTCTAGTCACAGAATCAATCCATCTCATCAAAGGTCTTCCTCTCCTGCGCTGCCCCTCCACTCTGCTAAACATGATGTCCCTCTCCAAGGACTAGTTCCTCCTTGCAATATGCCCGAAGTATGTTAGACAAAACTTCAGAATCCTTGACTCCATGGAGCATTCCAGCTTCACCCTCTCCAGGACAAACTTGTTTATTCTCCTAGCAGTCCATGGTGTATTCTTCTCCAGCCCCTCAGGTCAAAGGCATCAATTCTCTATCATCCCTATTCACTGTCCAACTCTCTAATGCATAGCACATAATTGCAAAAACTATAGCCTGGATCAGGCGCAACTTCATCTCCAGCCTGATGTCGTTGCTCTTCAGTGTCTTGAGAGGTCCCTCACAGCTGACTTGCCCAGTGCAATTTGTCTCTTGATTTCCTGGCTGTTGTTACCAAGGGTATTTACTGTGGAGCCAACTAAAACTATCTCAATCTCTTCACCATCCATACTGATGCTGCCAATTGGCCCAGTGGTGAGAATCTTTGTTTTCTTGATTTTGAGCTTCAGTCCATATTGAAGACTGCAGTCCTTGACCTTTGGCAGCAAGCCCTTTAGGTCCTCCTCAGTTTCAGCAAGCAGGGTTGTGTCACCTGCATAACATAGGTTGAGGAATCTTACTCCAATCCTGATGCCACATTCCTCCTCATACAGCCCAACATCCCAGATGATCTGTTCTGCATACAGATTTAAAAGGCATGGAGACAACACATCCCTGGCAGACACCCTTCCTGATTTTGAACCATGCAGTGTTTCCTTGCTCTTTCCTGATGACTGTCTCTTGGCTCAAGTATAAGTTTTGTATAAGCATAATCAAATGTTCTGGGATTCCCATTCTTCTCAGAGTCAGCCACAGTTTGTTGTGATCTACACGGTCAAAAGTATTTGCATAGTCAATGAAACTCATGTAGACATTCCTCTGGTACTCTCTGCTTTCTGCCAAGATCCATCTAACATTAGCTATAATAGCCCTAGTACCACGACCTCTTCTAAATCCAGCCTGCACATCTGGCAGTTCTCTGTTGACATATTGTTCCAAAT
>NW_006399898.1:891471-900714 GCF_000299155.1 Elephantulus edwardii
CTTGTATCCTGCTACTTTGCTGAATTGGTCAACTACGTCCAATAGTTTTCTTGCTGAGTCTTTAGGGTTTTCTAAGTATACTATCATGTCATCTTGGTACAACTTATTGAGCACATCCAGGGCAGTGTCTGTTGAAATATGTCAATTGGTATGCCGTCAACTCCTGGAGCCTTGTTTTTTTTTTTGCCAATTCCTTCAGAACAACTTGAACTTCCCCCTTCATCACCATAGGCTCTAGCTCATATATTATTTAGTGAAATTCTTCTGTGCCAGTCAATCCTTCTGATACAGTGACTCTGTGTACTCCTTCCATCTTCTTTTGATACTTCCTGGATCATTTAACATTCCACCCAAAGTATCCTTAAGTATTGCCACCTGTGGCTTGAATTTGTTTTTCAGCTCCTTCAGCTTAAGAAATGCTGAGCAAGTTCGGCCCTTTTGATTTTCTGACTCCTCCATATTTCATTATAGTATTTTGCTTTATCGTCCCAAGCTGCCCTTTGACATTTTCTATTCAGCTCTTTGATTTCTTGGTCTCTTCCTTTAGCTTTGGCTTCTAGGCACTCTAATGCAATACTCAGAGTCTCATCTGACATCCCTCTTAGCCTTTTCTTCTTCTTTAGCCTTTGTAATGATCTTTTACATTCTTCATGGGCGATTTTCTTGATATCCTCCTAGAGCTCATTTGGTCTACCCGCATTGGTGCTCAGGGCCTCAAACCTGTTTCTGAGATGGTTTTGAAGTTCGAGTGGGACAGACTTAAGGTCAAATTTTGCTTCCTGTGGGCTTGATTTAATTTTCCTCAACTTCAGCTTTAACTTGCATATGACTAGTTGGTGGTCTGTCCCACAATCAGCACCCGGCCTGGTTTCACTGCTGATATTGAGCTTCTCCAGTGGGTCTTTCCACAAATGTAATCAGTTTGATTCCTATGCATACCATCAGGTGAAATCCATGTGTATAGCCTGTGTTTATGTTTCTTATAAAAATATTTGCAATGAGTAAATCACTGAATGTGCAGAACTCTATCATTCTATCTCCAGCCTCATTTCTCTCACCAAGCTCGTGTTTTCCAGCTACTGATCCTTCTTCCCTGTTCCCAATTTTTGCATTCCAGGCGCCCATTATCAGTGCATCTTGATTGCATGTTTGATCAATTTCTGATTGCAAAGTTGGTAGAAATATTCCATTTCCTCCTCTCTCGCTCTAGTTGTTGATGCATATATTTGAATGATAGTGGTATTCACTCGACTTCCTCGTATGCGTATGGATATTATCCTGTCACTCACCACATTGTATTTCAGGATGGATTCAGAAACGAATTTTTTAATTATGAAACCAACCCCATTTTTCCTCACCTTTCCATCCCCAGCATAGTAAATCATATGATCATCGGATTCAAAATGCCTCATGCCAGGTCATCTAATTTCGCCAATACCTAGTATGTCAATATTTATGCTTTTGGTAGCACTCTCATTTTCACTGTGTTGAGTCTTCCTAGCCATCATCAGGGACCAGTCTTCCATTTAGTTAGGTCTCTTACTGTTTCTTGTAGTAGTGTTTTGTAGTTTTCCTTATAAAGGTCTTTAGTGTTTCTATCTAGTTTTATTCCCATGTATATAATTTTTTTTGTTGGCTCTTGTAAATGGTAGTGCTTTCTTAATCTCCTTTTCCATGTTTTTATTGTTGCTGTAGAGGAATCCCACTGACTTTTGTATATTGATCTTGTATACAGCCACCCTACTAAATTGGCCTACTAGATGTAACAGGTTTTTCTGTTGCCTTTGGGATTGTCTTTTATCATGTCGTCTGCATATAGTGATAGTTTCAGCACCTCTTTGCCCATCTGAATGCCTCTTCTTTTCTTGTCTTCTTCAGCAGACTAGAACTTCCAACGAATCTTTAATAGAGTGGTGGCAATGGCCATCTTTGCCTGGTCCCTAATTGCAAGAGAACTGTTTCCAGTCTCTCTCTGTTGAGGTTGATATTGACTCCTAGTTTTGTGCATATACTCACTATGCTAAGGAGATTCCCCTTTATTCTTATTTTAGAGTGTTTTAATCAGGAAGGAGTGCTGGATGTTGTCAAAGGCTTTTTCTACATCATCTGACAGGATCATATGGTTATTGTTACAAATCAAACTTTGTTAATGTGATGAATTACAGTAATTGTTTTTCTTCTGTTATGATTCCTATTTGGTCCTGATGAAATCTTCTTTCAATATGCTGTTGAAATCTCTAGGCTCGGATTTTAAGAATTTTTGTGTCTATATTCAGAGTGATACTGGTCTATAGTTTTCTTTTTGGTGATGTCTTTGCCTGGTTTTAGTATTAGGGTTATGCTTGCATCATAGAATAACTCTGAAATTATTCCTTTTCCTATTTTTTGAAATAATTTAAATATGATTGGTGATAGTTCGTCTCTGTTAGAATTCACCTTTAAAGCCATCTAGGCCAGCACTTTTTTGAGGGAAGGGGAATTTTTTTATGGCCTGTTCAGTTTCTTTTTTGATGAGTCTGTTCAAGTGTTCCAACTCTGTGCCAGTTTTAGTAGGTTATGGGTTTCTAGGAATTTATCCATTTCCTCTAGGTTTTCAAATTTATTGGAATGCAACTTTTCATCATATTCCAATGGCCAATTTAATTTTTACTAGTTCTGTTGTGATGCCACCCCATTCATTGTTTATTCATGTTATTTGTGTATTTTTTTTAAAAAAAAATCTACTCGTTTATGTACAAAATTTGAATACATTGTTTTCAAGAGCAAATTCTTTCAATTTCCCTCACCCATTCCCCCCACGCATTAAACTGTACAATCCCATGATTAACCCTCCTCCCCCTGCACAACCACATCCCTCTCCTTCCAACCTCACCCACCCCTCTTGGATCCTTACACTAATTTCTACAATAACAATTTTATACAACATTTATCCTTGTAAGACTGTTAGTTCACTCAGTATAATGCTATCTAGTCCCTCCCAAGTTAGGTAATAATGTACAAAATCATTGCTCCTGCATGCTGTATAGCATTTCATTGTGTGAACGCACCATAATTTCTCAATCCATTCGTTGTGGTTGGACGTTTGGGCTGTTTCCATGTTCTTGCGATGGTGAATAATGCTGCTGTGAACATTGATGTACAAATCTCCATTTGTGCCTCAGTTCTCATTTTCTCAGGGTATATGCCAAATAGTGAAATAGCCGGGTCATATGGAATTTCTATGTTCAGCTTTTTGAGGCAGCGCCAAACTGCCTTCCAGAATGGTTGCACCATTTTACAATCTCAAGAGTTCATCCTCTTCAACATTTATTAACTTGCTGCCCTGTTAAGACTTTGCCACTGTTACTGGAGTGAGATGGTACCTTATTGTGGTTTTGATTTGCATCTCTCTTATTGCCAGTGATTTGGAGCATTTCTTCATTGTGTCTGTTTGTGATTGGAATATCTTCCTCTGTGAAAATTCTTTCCGTATCTTTTGCCTGTTTAGTAATTGGGTTATCAGTCTTTTTCTTGTGGAGGCCCAGGAGTATTCTGTATAACTTTTGTTAGAAGACTCTTGTATGAGAGGGTATTACCAAAAGTTTATTCCCAGTTCGTAAGTTTTCTTTTCACCTTGTTGGAAAAAGTTTTTGATGTACAGAGGGATTTAATCTTTAGAAAAGCCCCATGCATCCTTCCCCCCACCCCCAATCATCATGTATTTTTTATGCATGCCTTTTTTAATTTTTTTTAAATTTTCTACTAGTTTATTTACAAAATTTGAAACATTGCTTTAAGAAAAAATCTTTCATCGATTTTATCCTCTTTGGATTGTGCATTTGGCAGTCTCTGTATACATTGGAGTAGCACTTCTAAGCTTGGGCCCAGTTTGTCTCTTATGAACATAATGGTTTGGGGCTTTACTCAGAGGTCTCTGATCCACCTTAAGTTGACTTTTTTTTTGTATGGTGTGAGATGTGGATCCTGTTTCAGCTTTATGCAGGTGAAAGTCCAGTTTTATCAGCACTGTTTGTTGAAGAGGTTATCATTTCCCCATTTGATAGCTTTGATTTCCTTGTCAAATGGCAGTTTACCATAGATAGCTGGGTCTCTTGCTGGGTTCTTAATTCTGTTCCATTGGTCTATGTGCCTGTCATTGTATGAGTACCATGCTGTTTTGGTTACTATTGCTATGTAGTAGGTTTTGAGGTTAGAGAGTGCTATGCCTCCAGCCTCATTTTTGTTTCTCAGAAGTGTTTTGCTTACTCAAGGTCTCTTGCCTCTCCAAATAAATTTGGTAATTTCTCTTGCAATCTCCTTGAAAATCGAATTTTGTACCTGGATTGGGATTGCATTAAACATGTACATTGATTGCTTTTGGTAGGATTGTCATTTTCACAATATTGAGACTTCCTATCCATGAACAGAGCACATTTTTCCATTTCTTTAGGTCTTTTATTGTGTTTTGCAGAAATGTTCTGTAGTTTTATTTGTATAGGTCTTTTGTATCTCTAGTTAGATTCACTCCCAAGTATCTCAATTTGTGGTTGGCTGTTGTAAATGGTATTGCTTTCTTGACATCCTTCTCTGAGTTCTCTTTGTTACTGTAGAGAAATCCTATTGATTTTTGGATATTGCTCTTATATACTGCCATTCTACTAAACTGGCCTGTTCACTCTAACAAGATTTTTTGTTGAGTCTTTGGGGTTTTCTGTGTACACTATCATATCTGCATATAGCGACAGTTTAAGCATCTCTTTGCCTATCTAGATGCCTTTGATTTTCTTCTCTTGTCGTAGTGCCCTAGCAAGCATTTCCAATGCAATATTTAAAAGAAGTGGTGATGTTGGGCATTCTTGTCTGGTCCCTGTTTGCAAGGAAAATGTTTTTAGTCTTTCTCCATTGAGAGTGATGCTGGCTCTTGGCTTTGTATATATACTTTTGATGTGTTGAGGAAATTCCCTTCTATTCCAGTTTTGCAGTCTTTATCAGGAAGGGGTGTTGTATTTTGTCAGGTGCCTTTTCTGCATCAATTGCTAAGATCATATTGTTCTTGTTATTTACTTTGTTAATATAGTGAATTATGTTGACTGATATTCTTATGTTGAACCATGCTTGCATACCTGTTATGAATCCCACTTGGTCATGGTGAATTTTTTTTTAATGTACTTTTGGATTCTGTTGGCTAGGATTTTGTTAAGGATTTTTGCATCTACATTCATGAGAGATATTGTAGTTTTCTTTTTTTGGTAATATCTTTGCCTAATTTTGGTATTAGGGTTATGCTTGATTTATAATTCTATGAATACTCTGGAAGTATTCCTTCTTTTTCAATTTTTTGAAATAATTTAAGTAGGATGGGTGCTAAGTCCTCTCTGAATGTTCGGTAGAATTCAACTGTGAAGACATCTGGTCTAGGACTTTTCTTATGGGGAAGTCTTTTTAGGACCTTTTCAATTTCTTCTTTTGTGATGGGTCTGCTCAAGTGTTCTATTATGCATCTCCCGCCCAGATTTACAAGCACAGATTTCAAGGAATTTGTCCATTTCCTCAAGGTTTTCGAATTTATCAGAGTATAGTTTTTTTTCTTTTTACAGCTTTTCATAGTATTCTGATATCAATTTAATTTCCTGTTTCTGGTGTCACTTCTCTATCAACTTCTCTGTGTCTTACTATTTGCTGAATGTGTTGAGTTAGATCATTGATTCCTCTTCTTTTCTTCCTTTTTTATGTGTGGGCCTATTGCTATGAACTACCTAACCCCTGAGGAATGCCTTAACTGTGCCCCAGAGGTTTTGGTAATTTTTATTTTCATTATCATTTCTATTCTCACCACTGGGCCAATTGGCAGCATCAGGATGGATGGTGAAGAGATTGAGATTGTTCACCGCTTTAGTTTGCTTGGCTCCATAGTCAACACACTTGGCACCAGTAGCCAGGAAATTAAAAGGCACATTGCCATGGGAAAGTCTGCTGTTAGGGATCTCTCCAAAGTACTGAAGAGCAATGGTGTCTCTCTGGAGACTAAGGTGCATCTGATACAGGCCATGGTCTTCGCAATCACTTGTTATGCATCAGAGAGTTGGACAATGACCAAGGAGGATAGAAGGAGAATTGATGCCTTTGAGCTGTTGAGAATACCATGGACTGCTAGGAAAACAAACAGATTTGTCCTGGAAAGGGTTAAACTGGGTGGCTCCCTGGAGGCAAGGATTCTGAGGCTCCGTCTGACATACTTTGGACATGTTGTGAGGAGAGACTGGTCCTTGGAGAGGGACATCATGCTTGGGAGAGTGGAGGGATAGCATAGGAGGGGAAGGCCCTCTTTGAGGTGGATTGATCCAGTGACTGGGATAATCAGGATGGGTGTATTGGAGACAGTGCGATTGGCACAGGACAGAGCAGAGCTTAGGGATGTTGTACATGGGGTCGCTATGAGTCGCAAGCGACTGGACGGCACATAACAACAACATTTCTTTTATAACCCAATCATGTTCTAGCAGAGTAATTTAGTTTTCACATGGTAAGTTTTGTGAGCTTTACTTTTCTGTGGTTAATTTCTAGCTTTATGGCATTGTGGTCTGAGAAAATAATTTGTATTACTTAAATGTTAATTTGTTGCGGTTTGCTTTGTGACCTAATATAGGACCAGTTCTGGAGAATGTACCATGTGCACTTGAGAATAAAGTGAATTGAGTTTTAGTTGTATTTGTCTTTTAAGTTTGCCAATGGTTTGTGTATTTTAATAACAGACACAGAAACAGATAAAATAATTTTATAGACACCTCTCCCTCCCCTCTCTGTTTCTTTTGTTGTTGTTTTAGCATTTTGATTGTGATTTGGGTGAAAGTCCACAGAACAGATTCTCCATTGAACATTGACTGTAATTCCCATATGGTAACAGCTCTCTTCCCACTTCTTCCCTGTATGTCCTGTTTGCATTCATCCTTCTTTCCCTTCCCTTCCTCCGAGCTTTGCCCCCAGGCTCTGCTGTTTTGGTTTAAGGTGGTTGCGGATCTAAACAGTTCACACCTCCCTGTTACTAAAAATGGTCATCCTACAGACCTGCCTTCATTTCGCTAAAGGTTGGTCAGGGGGTGAGTTTTGTTCCAGGGTAGAAGTGTTCCAGTCTCATGGCTGCCACCAGTCTTTATCCAGAGACCATCAGCCTGTCATTTTGATTTTGAATTGTGTGTTGAATTATGTGTGTGTTCACTTTCCCCCGCAGTTTCTGCAATGTGTGACGAGTCTTAGCAATCACTCATAGCAAGAGTGAGGCTAGGTCCTTGCAAGAAGAAACTGCCATGGTTTGACAGTACTGTGAAAACTGTTTATAAAAACCCAACGCAAAAATTCCTGATACTAAAGGAGAAAAACTGTCATTTTAAATGAACTCTCTATTATCATCATTCTCTCTTTACCTTTATTGCTATCATCAGCATTTATCTTAATCTTTTTCATGTCATAGGTTTTCTTGATGGGTTTTTAAAACAATGCATCTCCCTTCCCCAAACTCTGCACTTGCCGGCTTCACCTGGACATGGATGTGGCCCTGAATGTGTGCCCAGAGGTCAGTGGCATTTCTTTCAGAATGTAACCTCTTGCCTGCATTTATTCTGATTAATTATTAGAGTCCAACCACAAGCCATAGTTGTCTCCAGCTTTGGTCATTCTTTTGAGTGTGTGAAAATAACACTGAGTATCAGGGCCCTTTTTAAAAAAAACATATTAAGGACAATTTTGCTGACTATCTCTTCTTTTTGGGCAACATTCATAAATCTTTCCCACTGAATACTAGTGGAATAGTGAGTTATACAAATGATATTTTATGCTCTTTTAATTTATTCTGTAACAGGATGGAAGTGGTATCAAACTTTAAATTCTATTTTTATTTATAGTTCAATGAAAGTTTACAGAAAACTTGGGTTTCCATTCATTCATTATTGTACATATTCCTCGCTACCCCCCCTTCACTTTTCTCTTTAAAAAGATTCTTTCATTGTTGTACAGTTTACTCTTTTCCCTGCCCCCCAGTCCATGTTGCTATGTACCTCTTACTGTAGACTGTCATGTAAATAATATCTAATCATATATTTCTTTTAGACAGTTCTTTCCTTCATCTATTTAAATGTAGTGTTCATTATTAATCTCCTTTCTTAATGCCCCCCCCAGCCCCCATGTCAGTCCTGTTTTATAACAGTGGCATTGTGCATTATTTGGACTTTTGTGACTGACATATTAATATGCTCAGCATAATATCCTCCAGGGTCATCCATATTGTGTAATATTTTATGAGTTCCTTGTTTATCAGTGCTGGATATATTCCCTTGTGTGAATATACCACAGCTTCTCTATCCATTTATTGAAGACATCAAACTTTTTCAAACCTCTGAAACACACAGTAGCTCTTGTTCCATTAAGCATTTCATTTTTACTCTGTTTCTAGACTATTTTAATAACTACATTGAGAACAGGTCTTTGGAGAGGGACATCATGCTGGGCAGAGTGGAGGGACGGCGCAGGAGGGGAAGACCCTCTATGAGGTGGATTGATTCAGTGACTGGGGTAATTGGGATGGGTGTGTCAGAGGCAGTGAGACTGGCACAGGATAGAGCAGGGTTTAGGGCTGTTGTACATAGGGTCGCTATGAGTCGCAAGGGACTCGACGGCACATAACAACAACATCATCATTGTGCAACCAAGGGGTTCCATGGAGGCAAAGGTGGGGCAGCTTTGTCTCACCTCGGGCATGTTGCCAGGAGGGACTAGACCTTGGAGAGGGATGTCATGTGTGGTCAAGTAGTGGGTCAGTGAAAAATGGAAGACCCTCAGTGAGATGGTTTAACACAGTGGCTGCAGCGGTGGGTGCGGTGGAGACCATGAGAATGGTGCAGCACTGGCAAGGTCTGATGTTCATAATGTCGCTCGAAGTTGCAGATGGCACATGTCAACAACGTGGTATTTTTTTTTTCTTGTACTTTGAATGAAGGTTTGCAGAGCCAATTACGTTTCACCTTCAAGAATTTACTGATAACCTGATTCATGATGGTGGTCACAGTCCCCTCAATGGTGACAGCACTCTTCCGCCTTGTCCTGGGTTACCTGCTTCCTTTCTTCCTCTGTTTTGAGCAGACACTGCCTGCATGGTCTCCACGGTTGTTCCTACCTCTCCACCGCCACCCCAAAAATCTGCCACAGACATCCAAGGGGCGTTCTGAGAGTGTGACAGCCGCGGAGGGGGCCCCTGTTCTGGGTGTGACAGCC
>NW_006399898.1:900814-914018 GCF_000299155.1 Elephantulus edwardii
CGGAGGGGGCCCCTGTTCTGGGTGTGACAGCCGCGGAGGGGGCCCCTGTTCTGGGTGTGACAGCCGTGCAGGGGAAGTTGTAATAGTAAAGCCTCACCAGAGAACAGATGCCTGAGGTCACAGTTGTGTGGTCCCAGACAGACCATCACCTGGAGAACGGGATCCGTCCAGCTGCCCTGGGCAGTATTTGCTGGAGCTCATGGTCATACATGTCTGCTGTCCCCGAGTTGTGTGACTCATGGTGACCGCTCACACTGTAGAGTCAGTCCGCCCTGTGGAGCCGCCTTGCTGAAGTCTTTGTGGAAGACTCTTCCTTGCTTCTGTTGATGCTGTTAACTGGTCCAGCGGGAAGGACTTGTTTTATGCTGCTATGCGATCATTCGTTCTGGAGGCTGTAGTCTTAGAGCATCATCAGGCTTATTGAGAGATGCATCTTGGCATACATCAGCGTAGGACGTGGGTGTCAGAACTCAGTTCCTGCGCTGGGAGCCTCAAGACTAGGTATCTCAGCGGGTTCGAGTCCATCACTGGCTTCCCAGGAGAAAGATGGGCACTTTCTCCTCCTGTGAAGATTTACAGCCTCAGACCCAGCAGCGGGTCACAGGGTCGACTTAGTGGCAGAGGGTCTGGCAGGTTTTACTGGATGTCACTGTAAGCATCTGTCACTATGCAGATATATTAGTAGAGGAGAAAGAAGGCAGGTGAGATGTGCTTGAGTTGATTCCACCTCGTGCTGGCCTCACGTGGCCCTGGGTGGAACTCTGCGCTGGTGCTGTGCAGGGGTCATGCCCCAGAAACCAACGGCCAGGCCTTACTTCTGAGTGCCTCTGGGTGGACCAGAGCCGAGCACGAGAAGCCTGCCCTGCCCAGGGACATCGCGTGAACAGTGTTGTTGCTCTGACTCGGTGTGTCACGTGCTACAGGCGAGTGACCAGCCCCTGGGTTTCAATCATCCAACTTGTGTATAATGCTAACTAGAAACTGACCCCATAGAGTCTGTTAGAGTGAAACCCCCAGGTCATCACGTGGTTTGCAGGGACCAACAAGAGCCCTCTGCACCTGGAGGGCTGTGTCGGAGGCATCTCAGTGCAGCTGCAAGTGTTTCCTGCATGTTCCTTCAGACAGGTACGCCGGACACTAGACACACCTGCGTCTGATATCACACGAAGCATGTGCTTACTGTCCGACTGCATACAAGTTCCATTCCAGCCGGTGTAGGCACAGAACTCGTTGGTAATACAGGGGTGGCCAGCACAGAACTGCCTCAGAGGGTTTTCTTGGCTATGATTTTAACAGAAGCCACAAACCAGGACTTTAAGAATTTAGGATGCGTCAGCCACTCAGCCCTAGATGAGCAGCTGAGTGTGAACATTTTCATCACCAAGGGAGTCAGTCATGTAACACTATACAGCCACATGCACACATCCATACACACCCCCCTGCAGATGCCCCCACACACTCATGTGGACGCTCCCATGCTCATAGGTACAGACTTATGTTACCCACAAATACCCATGCTCAAACACCCATACACCCTATCAACACACCCACAGACGCCCTTGTGTGCATACCCTTCCCTGCACAACCCCACCCATTTGCACACCTACAGAAGCCATGTGCACACTCACAAGCACCTATGTGAACCCATCCACGCCCCCACATCTCTATGCACAGACCCTCCGTGTGCCCACATACTTGCATATGCACACATCCGTGTGCACAGACCCTCCACTTGCCCATACACACCCACATGTACACACCTCCCGTGAGGGTGTGCTTACACATTGTGTGCATTCACACACCTCCATGTGGGTAATTATACCCCCCCTGCAGACATACTCATCCTCACCCCCAAGCACTCACACCTCTCATGCACACACAACCCACAACCACACACGTGTGTTCACCCACACACCCATGTGTATACCCATTCAGGTATGCAAGCAAACCTATGAACTCTGTATGCAAACTACTGTAAAATTCTAAAAGAAAAAAACCCCAAAATAGGTAAATAAAATTAAACCAATAATTTTGAAGCAATTAAAAAAAATCCCCCACAAACCACCAAAACTAAAAATGCATATTCACCCATTGGTGCACACTCACCCATCTACACACACCTACACATATAGACCCATATACAGCCTTGCACGCCTATCCATATAGTCATTTGTGCGCGCGCACACACACTCTCTCCCTGGTATACCACCACTAAGCTATATGCATGCACTTGTGTACACATTCATGTTCCACATCCAATGTATACACAAATTTTTACTACGTGCACACTCCACTGGACATGTACACTGATCGTCTATGTGTATACCCCATGCCACTTGTGCATTCACCCAACCAATGTCTACACCAGTCTTCAATTTGTACACGTCACTGGTGTGTACAGCCACCTGTGCCTGTGTGTACACCTCACCTCCATATGTACACCCTAATGTGCAAATGCAGCCAGTGGAGATAAACCCACAAAGTGTACACACATACTCCTCTGTGTACATTCGCTGCATTTGTACTCCCACCAGACCCCAATGTGGACACCCACCTGACCAGTGTGTGCATCCAGCATGTGTACAGCCCTCGTGTAAATGCCCCTCTATGTGTACATCTACCCCAAGTGTATACCCATCCATGTGCCCGCCCACCCATCCTCCTCGTGAGGACACTCACCTCATGTTCATCCCCTCCAACCCTGGGTACCACCGTATTTCCCTCCATGTACACAGCCACCATGCGTGCACACACTACCTCTCTCCCCCCCCTCAAGTATATACTCCTGTACTCCTGCACCTCTCCATGTACAAACAGCTCTCCCTTTACACACACATACCCTCATAGGGTACACACCTACCATGTGTACACCCATGCCCTCTCTGTGGTACACACACTCCATCCATGTTTACACTCACTGTGTGTGCAATGACCCCTCCTTGTGGCCACCTACCCCCTACATGTTTATACCCAAACCCCATGCGGACATCCCCTACATTACGTACAGCCCCCTCCATGTGTACACCCCCACGTGGACAATCCCCATGTGTAACTACACACACGTATAGGTGTATATCCATAATACACCTGATCCCTCCGTAGGTACATGCACCCCATGTGTACACTCACCTTTCCATGTGTACACCCACCTCTCCCCATGTACCCTCATCCTTCCATGCGTACACAGCCTACCCCATTTGAACACCTAACCCTCCCTGCGTACATCCACCTACATGTGAACACCCACTCCTCCACTTTATGCCCTCCATGTGTGTACCTCAATGGGTGCACCCTACCCCATGTGTCCCACCACCTCCTTGTGTACTCTTCTGCTCCCATGTTTATACTCATATTTATAAACATCTATCAGTACATGCACTTTCTCACGGGTACATGAACCCGTTATGTGCATTCACCCACCCCTTGTGTGTACCCTCATCACTCTGTATGTCCATGCACCACTTCTGTGTGTACACCCCCATGTACACTTATGTATGCATCTGCTCCCATATTTAAACCCATCCTTATATGTATACGCACACCTGTATGTGTATAAACACCTTGCCATCACCCACCCATAAGTACACTAACCACCCATTATGTACACCTACACCTATATATACACCATTGTTCATATGTATACACCTCCCAACATACATAGCCACCCCAGTGTGTACACCTAGCCCCTCCACACGTACACATCTCAATGAGTATACACCCCACTGGGTGTATACTCACCACCTCCTGTGTACACCTACCCGCTTCAATGTTCACCTACCCCTCTATGTCTACACTTAGCCATCCTGCGTGGACACCCACCCTCACTCATGTACAAAACCTCCTGTATACACACAGTCAACACTTGCAGTACCTCTGCTGCTTACCCTGTCCCAGGCACAAAGCCACTGCTTGGTTTGTTGTGGTGATGCTGTTGCCACGGGCTGTTAACTTGGAACCGACTCATAACTGACCCTCTAGTGGGTTTTCAGAGGCTGTAAAAGGCTCGAGAGGAGAGAGCAGCCACCTGCCTGTGGGTTGGCAGTTCAGCTCCCTACCATGAGGCCACCAGAGACCGAGGAAAGCCTGTGCAGCTTTCACTCCATGTTCCTCTTTTAGAAACTGTGGGTTCGGGGGGCCGAGTGCAGTTGGCTGGCTGGGAATGAAAGGGTCCATAGCCTTGGTGTGCACATGGCCTGGGCATGGCATCGAGGTGTCCAGGATGTCTCAGGAAGGGGGTGTCCCAGTTTGATATTAAAGTAGTGCCTGCATTTAAATCCTCTCAGTCTGGGGATGTGCGATGCACTCAATGTTTCCTGGGGGCTCAGGCCTGTGTCCCTGGGGAACCCTGCTGACAATGAGCACGGACGGGGCTGTTTACCACAGTGGGCATGCTTTATTGTTTTCAGAAACACGCCCCTTCCACGAGGTAGTGACGCCGTGGTCTGGGGGCGGCCACTGGGGAGCCAAATCCAGTGTTTTTCTAAACTCCAGAGTCCTGGGCGTGTACTGAGGGGCTGCTTTCCTTGGGGTGCAGCCTCTGTGGACCCCAGACCTACCCCACAGTGCTTGCCATGTTCGATACCCTCAGGACACCTTGGAGGTCTACACCCACAGTGCTGAGAGTGGAGTCACTAGGACGGTTGAGGGCCTGATCAGCTGACCTGCATGTACTCCTCCCATCGGAACTGGTCAGGACTGATGGACAGGAGACAGTGGACAGCCCCGAGAGTGGACAGGTGTAGACCCACGTGGCTACGGTTCACAGGGACTCTGTGGCCCCCCCAGCCTCCAGACAAGGCTCTGGTAGGTGGTGCGCTCCGTCTGCCACGAGTGGTGCGTCCGTACGTACTCCCGCCCGTTGGCCACGATGTCCCTCTCCAGCACCGGGTCCCCAAGCAGCCTCTTCGCCAGCTTGACAAACTCCTATAGAGACATGGGAGGGAAAGAGATGAGTTACTAAAAACGGGACATGCGGCCGTGGCCCCAGGACATCGCCTGGTCTCCCTGGGACAGCCAGGCTTTGGGACAGGGAGGGGGGAGGGAGGGACAGAGGGATGAGCCCAGGACAAATGTCCATGGCCAGTACTGACTGGCACCGTCAGTCCTCTGTTCCTCTGCAACCACACTGCCATCTGGCAGTGAGTCTGAGACTTGATCTTAGTGTCACTGGACGCTTCACCTCTGCCTGCTCATCTGCGTCCTGTGAACGGGCCAGGATGACCTCTGTGAGACCAGGCAAAGCTGCTGTCCTCAGGTCGGCCCAGGACCCTGCAGGGCAGAACCCCCAGGGGGTTTTCAAGGCACCATCTGCATGGAAGTAGGGGCCACCTCGACACTCTGACCTCTCCCAGCTGGTGGTGCAAATCACTGGCCTTCTGGGCAGCAGCCAGCGCTCACCTACTGAGCCACCAGGGCTCCCTTTAGCATGGAACCCTTCCTAGGTCAGAGGATGGGAATGACCGACTACTGGGGAGATCAGGGAGAAGGGGGCACAGTGTTCATTTGGCTGGTGCAGCAGCAAGGGGAGGCGTTCTCCAAGCAGCAGCAGGAGTTACTGCAGCCCTGCCATCATGCGAGGGTGGATTCCACAAACGCTGTGCCTCCGTTCTCTCATCCGTAAGTTGGATCACTGTCTGTCTGTCTTGGGTGGTGCTGAGAAGCCCGAGTTCAAGGGCAGAGCCCAGCAGGTAGCCACTTCCCAAGAGCCACGTACTTGTCAGCTCCAGAGAGGCAGCGATGCCCACACTTAGTCCACAGAGTCAGGCGGCTTAGAAGGAAAATATCCCTGTTTTTAAAATAGTTAATTAAATGTTGAGCATCTTTTATAGCTAGCAGTATACAAAGTAATATTTATGATAATAGTGGTATTATGTGTACATTTTATAGTAAACTGGGGTTCTTTTTATAACATTAATTCCCATCTCATAACAAAGTAGCGTTCTTAGACTAAAAGGTTTATGGTGCTGTTGTTACCTTACAGTACTGGACGGTCTTGAGGAGCCCTGGTGGCTTGGCGGTCTGAGCCCAGAAGCTGCTCTTTGGCATCTGCCCCTGTTTAAATGCACAGCTTGGAAACCCTGCACAGTCTCGCCGTCCTGCAGGTGACTTGATGACAGTGGGTTTCTTTTTTTCGGTTTGCCTGCATCTATCATATTACCGTTTTTATTGTGGTTTGGATGAAAGCTTACAGAGGAAATCTGTTTTCTATTCAACAATCTGTACGCAGTTTTGTCTCATGACCTGGGCGTCAATATAGCAGCATTCTCCCCACTTCCTCCCTGGTGTCCTCACTTCCATCCATCCTTCTCTTCCTGCCTCAGTTGCTGTGTCATCGGGACCAGGGCTGCCCTTCGGGAGGTTGACTGCGCTGAGGGGTGACTGTCCCTGGTGTGCTACTGGTCACTGTACAGGCCTGCCTGTGGTTGGATGGACATTGAGTCATGGAGGTGAGCTCAATCCCAGGTTTGAAGGGTGGTGAGTCTCAGGGCTCACCCATCCATCTCCCTCAGACAGGCCAGCCTGACCGTTTGATGTGGTTTGGCCGTGTCATTGATCTATCTGATGCAGAGACGACAGCTGGACCCCAGTCCCCGCTCCCATGCATTTCTTAGAAACATGTGCATCATTTTACTGCATCTAATAATCTGTTGTGTATGAAGACCTCTCTTTTCCCTTTTACTAAAAAGGCCAGCAAACAGCTCTCTCTGAATGGAAGGCCTACAGCGGGAGGGCCCGGGGTAAGTAAGGTGTCACCTATGACAGCCGTGGGGTGCTGGGCGTATCATGTCTTTTGCTGACCAGTAGCCCGCTCATCCCGTCCAGCCAGAGTCCTGCTCCTGGGTTAAGGCCAGCTGAGGGACAGTGTTAGGGCCGTGCCCTGTGTTGACTGGGTGGTGTCCCCCGCTGTTCCTGGGTCCTGGCAGGACCTCTCTGCAGTGGGACTCGGCACCCCTCCTGGGAACTGAAGCTGTTGCTGAACCCACTTCCACCCACAGCAGAGGCCAGGCCAAGCCGACTGTCACTTTGTCCCAAGAACCGATGCTGCTTTGTGAAATTCTGGATGTCCATTTGCAGAAAAAGAAACAGGATTTTTTTTCCCTTTGACTTTTTAATTTGTTTGCATGCAGTAATTCATATACACTGTTTTCATTCATGTATGGTATGTTTTATTTAATTACTAGTGATCTATTTTATGAACCCAATTAGTTAAAAAAGTATCTCCAGCTGTCTCTTCAGCATTATAACAGAGATGGGCAGTCTCCTCCTGTGTGACTGACCACCTCTGAAAGCCCGCTGAGGGTCAGCTAGGAGGGGACCGTTGAGTCACTGGCATGTAACAATGTCCCAGGTTAATAGGCTTTGTCCCTTGTCACACACAAGCTATCCACGGTGGCTGCTTTACTCCAGGTCCTCAACTCTGGCACTGGCCTAGTAGCCGTCACAATACTGGACCAGGCTGTGTGACAACTGGTCTGGGGCATCCCTGGACTCTGGAAGTGCCAGCCCCGACTCCGTTCTTTCCCTCTGGTGCTACTTGTCCATCCTTCCATATGAAGCGATGGTTAGGTTTCTGACATGTTGCTGGCTTCTTCTGGTCTGGACTTTGTTGAGAATTTCTGCTCCATGTTCACAAGGGATGCTGGTCTTCCTATTTTCCTTTTTAATGATGCCTGGGCCTGGCTTTGGTATCAGGTGAGGAGGACTATTCAGTCCTTTTCTATGCTCTAGAGTAGTCAGGTCAGAACTGACATCAGCTCTTCTCTGGACATTTGGTAAAATTCAGTAGGGAAGCCGTCTGGGCCAGGACGTTTTCAGGGGGGCATTTTTTTGTTTTGACCCACTCTGCTGCTGCTTTACTACAGGTTTGTTAGAGTTCTTTGGGGTTTTTGTTTGTTTGTTTTTACTCAGTGTGTTAATTTGGGTAGGCTTCTGTCCATTTCTCCCAGATTTCAAGTTTGTTGAAGTATAGTTCATTTGTATTTCAGTTGGTCCTGTTGTGACATTTTATATACTTCTATCCATCCCTAGTCATTATCCAGTTCTCTGATGCATAACAAGTGATTGCAAAGGCCGTAGCCTGTTTAAGGCACACCTTAGTCTCTAGACTGACACTGCCTCTTCAGTATTTTGGAGAGGTCTCTGCAGCAAACTTTTCCAACACAATACGCCTTTCCGTGTCCTGGCTGCTAGTGCCAAGAGTGGATGACAGAAGAATTATTAATGCCTTTGAGCTGTGGTGCTGGAGAAGAGTACTCAATGTACCATGCACTGCTAGGAGAACAAACAGGTTCGTCCTGGAGAGGGTAAAACCAGGCTGCTCTTTGGAGGCAAGGATTCTGAGGCTTTGCCTGACAGACTTTGGACATGTTGCAAGGAGGGACCAGTCCTTGGTCAGGGATGTCATGCTTGGGAGGGTGGAGGGACAGTTCAGGAGAGGAAGACCCCGATGAGATGGAGTGACACAGTAACTGGGACAATGGGTGTAGGTGTGTGGGAGACAGACTGGCTCAGGACAGGGTAGACTTCAGAGCTGCTGTACACAGGGTCGCTATGAGTCACAGGTGACTCGATGGCACATAACAATGTGTCTCTTAAATTTTTATTTTTGGGTTGTTTCATTAGGTTTGTAGATAGTCATTATGGTTCTAGTCACTTGTTGACTTGACCCTCTGTCTAGTCTCCATCATAATCACACTTGGCCTGTGTTTTACACAGGGTTTCCCCCAAAGTCTGCTCTTCAGTAACATCACTGCTCCTGCTCTGCCTCTCTCTGCCTTGTGTGTTTTCCACCCTTTGGTTCTCAGGTTACATTTGTTTTGCATCTCAGATGTGTCTCATAAGCAGCATTCTTGCTGATGGGCAGTGCTTGCTCTGTTCTATAGCTGTCATCTGACAGGTTCCTTCAGTCACTTTATGTTCAGTGTCATTACCAGCAGGTATAAACTGCGCCCCCCCCCCTTATCTGTATACCTGGTGCTGTTAGCGTCTTTGTTCTGAGCTGTATTCATTCTATTTGGTGACATCATTTCCCTCATTGCTACCAAGTTAGTGTTTTCTGTGTTTCTACAACTTCTTATTATGGGGTGGCTCAAAGTCACTCAGTCTTGGTATTGTCCACCGTCTATTTGGAAGTTCTTTAAATCATTTCTTCTCTTTGATCTGAAGTTGTCATGTATAAAATGGCATCATTAGCTGAGAGGCGCTGCCAACCTGAAGGTATGCGGTTTGAATCCACCAGCTGCTGTGCGAGAGGAGATGGGCAGTGTGTTCCTGTGAGATCCTCTGAAAAACAGCGGGCTCAGTTCTGACACGATGGTACCCAACACCAAGGTTCCTGTTGGCAGTCTTGTAGTAGGTTTATCTTCGTTCATAACTCCTGGTGGCAAAGTGGTTAACGTTGTCAGCAGCTAACTGGAAAGTCAGGAGTTCAAACCCACCAGTCACTCCAATGACCAAGATGTGACTACTACTTCCATAAAAAGCCTAGGGCCCGAGGCGAAGTGTGCTGCAGGTCCCCGTCGTGGGGATGAGAACTGATGAGTCAGACAGACGGCGGCTGCTGTTACGTCTAAGTCCGTTTCTCCGTGACGTCACATGTCCCAATTCCTGCCCAAGGATTTCACTTAGCGTTTCTCCTAAGGTGGTCTGGTTTTTTAAATTCCCGTATTTTCTCCATCATATCTTGAGGCACCGTTTTGCTGGATATATAATTACTGGTTGACTTCTTTCAACTCTTGGCCTTCCTAACCCCATGGTTTCTGTGAAGAAAGCAGAGATGAGTTTTACTGGTTCCCGTTCTTAAGTTTGTTTTCTCCGAGCTGTTCTTGGAACTGTCTGCAATCTAGAAAATTTAACAGTGACAGGTCTGGAGACTTTCTTTTGAGGACTTGTTAACCTTCTCAAATATCTGTGTCTTCCTCTTTCACAGTATTAAGGTAACCTTATTCTGAAATGTCCCTGACCGTTTTCTCTGTGCTTCTGAATTCCATTCACTTGGAGTTGAGTCCTGTGGGCGCTCTGGGGGCCTCATGCCTGGGAAGCTGTGCTGACCCACCAGTGGCTCTACAGGAGAAAGATGGGCAATCCCGGTGCAATTTAGAGCTCTGGAAACTCAAGGGAGGGTCGGCCCGGAGTCTGTTCTGACTTGATGGCCTTGACCTAGTTTTTCAGAGGTATGCATGAAGGAGAGCTCTGGTGACCTAGTGGCAAGAAGCTGCACTGCAATACCAGAGGTATCTGGTTTGAATCCACCAGATGCTCTGCTGAAGAAGGAGGCGCACTCTCCTCCTGTACCAGTCAGATCTGATTTGATGGCTCGCACACAGACGTCTGCATGCTGGCAGGCTTACTCTATTTTGTTAGTATTAAAATCTGTTTGGTATTTTTGTCTTCCATTATCTTGTTCTACTTGTTTTGCCTTTCTAATATGTTGTCTACTGATACAGTTTCAATATTAATCCTCTAGGTTTCTATTTGCTAGTTTTATGACTTCTAATTTTCTATTAGGGAGCTCTGGTGGCCTGTGCTGCAATCCTGAAGGCACACAGTTCGAGGCCACCAGCTCCATAGTAGGAGGATGGGCAGTCTCTCCCAGGGCGATTACTGCCTCTGAAGACCTGCTGGAGGGTCAGCTATGGATTGGTTCCAACTCTACGGTACACAACAACAACAGCTCTCCATTATTTTTGTCAGTATATTTCTCTGAATAATTCTAGTATTTGTTTACCTCCCCTTCTGTTTTCCATAATCTCAAGATTATGATCCCAAGTATAATTTTTGCACTCTGTATCCAGTAGTTCCAGCATCTTCTCTTCCTCAGAATGATTTCCTGGCTCTGTATTTTGGTCACTTGTTTGAGAGGCCAGCCTGTCTTGTATCTTTGGGTAGAATGCTGTTAAGGGCCAGCAGCTCCCAGCCCTGCCCACCCTCATCACCTCCAACACACCCACCGCTGCAGTCACCGTCAATCCATCTCATTGAGCATCTTCCTCTTACACGACCTTCCACCTTTTCAATCATTATGTCCACTCCCAAGGACCAATACCTCCTAACATGCCCAAAATATGTGAGATGGTATTTCACCCTCCTTGTCTGGAAGGAACACTCTGTATTTTCTCTAAGACATTCGGCAGCCCATGGGAAGTCACTGCTCTTCAGCACAGCTTGAAGGTATCGGTGACTCTGCCATCCTGCATCATGGTGCTGTTTCTGGGTGACATGCTGGTGTGTGTTCCTTTGTGATGTGGTGAGCAGCAGCAAGGGTCAGGTTAGCACTGTGTCTTCAGTCAAGGGGTGAAAGAGTGGCTGTGGGTTGTTGCCTCTCTCCAGATGTGGCAGCAAGGCTGGCTGGGCTCCACGGTGGTGGCCTCCAACGTCTCAGGGCGTCACATCACACAGGTACACCGCAGGCTGGCATGGGACCCGTGCATGCACAACTGATGACCAGGCCATGTGTCACCAGAGCCAGGTCTGTCGGGTCCACAGCGGCAGTGAGGGGACCTCAGTCAGTCAGCGAGACTATTCTGATCTCAACAGGGCTGTGTCAGTCCATCTCGTTGAGTCTTCCCCTCCTCTGTTGGCCCTCAACCTAAGCATCACGTCCCACTCCAAGGAATAGCCTCTCCTAGCAGCCCGTCCAAGAAAGGAGAGACAAAGCTTCACCACCCTGGCCTCCAAGGAGCCCTCTGGAGACAGTCTTTCAAGACATCCATCTCCTGGCAGTCAGTGCTCTTGTCCAACGCCACAGGTCAAAGGCATCAAATTCTGTTATCCTTGTCACTGTCCCGTTCTCAGTCTTTCCAGTGTCATCTGTATTCCTCAGGACCCTGAAGCGGTCCTGGACGGCAGACTTGCAGTGCAGTGCAGCCCCTGATGTGCCTGCTGCTACCAAGGGTGCTGGTTATGGATCCAAGTAGGAGGAAACTGTTGAGGGTTTCACTCTCTTCTCCATCATAATGCTGCCTATCAATCCAGTGTTTTCTTGATGTTGAGACAGAATCCACATTGAAGGCTGGGGTCTCATCAGCACGAGGTCACCTTTCCCCTCTTTGGAGCTCTTGGTCCCAGGACTGCTGTCTGTAAGAGCTTCCCTTTATTTTCAGGTATTTGCTATAGAGGTTTTACTCTATAGAGTAATATGTCTGTCTGCCTGTGTGACTCTCTGGAATCAAAGCCATTTTATGTCATTATTTTTCTACCTTTTAGCAACATAAAAGTATTTCTGGGTGTTAAAACAACCTCACCCATCCTTTCTGAAGGGTCTCCTAGATGAGGGACCTCTGGGGACAGAGTCTGCAGGAAATTGCACTGCTAACCTCAGACGTGGCACCTTTGGCAGTTCAATTCCCCTAGCAGCTCTATGGGAGAAAGAGGTCTGATTTACAGCCTCCACAAACCTATGGGAAGATCAGCTAGAAGTCTGTTCAATGTCAATGAAGTTTTTAATTTATTAGTACAATCTCCTTATTCCCTAAAGAATGATGTTGCCGTGCCTTTTAAAACAGCTGAGGTGTACAGGGCCACCTGGAACTACTTTTACAAAATTCTCCGACAGAAGAACAATGTGATTTTACCCACTTTCCTTGATCAAAGGGGCTGTTACACACATGGCTTCAGTGGCCAAGTTAACGACCACTAACTAAATCTGTCATCTTCTGTACTGTGTGCTCTGCACTTAGAAGTATCTATTTAAAAAATGTCCCTGAAGCCCCTTTTTGCAACTGAAATCTTGCCACCCGGACTCTTAAGCCATCAAAACACCAAAGAAGTTCCCAGTTGCTGATTCTGCTTTTGCCAACTTCTGGGATTCTCCAGTTTCTAAAATGCCTTTCTGACAGTACTGGAACTTTTTTTTTTTTTTTTTTTTGACCAGATTGTCATTTCTTTCCCTGCAATAATATTTGGTGTCAGAATCCAAATCTGAAATTTGGCTCCCTTCAGGAGCACCTAGAGAGCCCAGAAGGGCTGCAGAACCTGCTGTCTCTGGTCCTTTCCTGCTGACCTGTGGTGCTGTGTTTACTACTGCCTTATCTTGTGATGGTGAGTTTCTTTCACTTTTAGACTTTTTAGGCCTCTTCTCCTTGTTTTGGTTCCTACCAGAGGCAATTTTACTTCTTGGGGTTAATAAGTTAATAAGCACGGAGGATTATTCTGCTGGAGTAACAGCGTGTTAGGGCGCCTGTCCAGGTGACTCACCCCAGAGCAG